>NC_133326.1:258522458-258825583 GCF_042186555.1 Aquarana catesbeiana
TTTCATATATATAAATGTAAATCAGTAAGTTAAACTTACCCTTGTTTCAGGTTTCCCAGGCTGGAATTTTATTGGCCATTTTGATTTACATTTATGTATATAATAATATGCACTTTATATATTATTTTCTAATATTTTTGAGGCCTCAGTAAGTTTGTCTATGTCTTGCCTTTTTTGTATTGCTTTGTCTTCATATAGCTTTTATAGATTGTTAAATAAAAGTTAGATTTTATAATACTGTATTTATGTTCCATGCTCCTGGATCTCCAATTTTTTTCTATACTCCTATAATGTCTGAGCCCCTAGCGTTCATGCGGGGCTCCATGGGACAGTACAGAGGGCGATGGTATCTTCCAGTGTCCCCCCCCCTCTCTCTGTTTGTTTTAGGTTGCCCCAGGAGATGGCAGAAAGTGGAGCGGGTAGCAACGGTCCCCGGATTGGCTGGATCGGGCGGGATTGAGCCGAGCTGTGTCTATATATAGCTGGCAGCTTTCCCGCTCCGGTCACCGCCTGAGGGGACGTTGCTGAAGACAGAACCGCGCTGCTCCACGGCATACCTGAGGAATGGAAGAGCTGCTGCGTCGCCTTATCCAAAAGGCTGAGAGCCGTGGGGGGGCGGAATGGTTAAGGCGGTGTCTAGAAGAAGATGCAGTTCCGTCAGCGTCAGCCTCTGCTGATATAGAGCATGCCCAGTCAGTGCCTATGGAAGTCAGTATGGATGACAGTCTCCCAGCTCCCCCTGCTGGTTTAAAGAGAAGTCGCAGAGGTAACAAGGGAAAGAGGTTGAGAAGTGACATTTCTCCCTCTCCCCCTGTGAGAGAACAATTACTGCAGGAAAGGTCACGCTCCTCAGACAGAGCCAGAGTAAATTCACCTCAGGAGGCTTCTGCGGGCTTATCATGTGAGGTGCCAGCTTCTGGGCAGCCTGTCAGCGTGGACCATTATTCTGGTGAGAAAAATGATTCACATTTCATAGAATTGGGTAAAGTAGTTGGTTCTTTAGCCAATGTACTTGCAAAAATGGGTGAACCTGTTAATATTGGTAATGTGTGGAATGGCGGTGGCTCAGGAGGTTTAAGTTTAACAGACAATGCTGTTCTTTCACAAGGTAACCCCGCCATTCCAATGAGTTTTAATCACCTGAGTGAAAATAAATTACCTATTACACATAATACCAATATAAATGTTAATCCTTCTATGCCTGTTTCTGTTGCTAATTCTACATTTTCTTTACCTGTTAAAACTTTGGTTTCTGAATCTTGTTTTAAAGAGGCCCTCCCATGTGAATTATCTCCTCTGGGTTATCACCTATCTAATGCTGTTAAAGAAAAAATTTGGCGCGGAGAATTCATAGATATTTTATCATTACTCCCGTCATCTAAAGAATTTTTATTAAAATCTGATAAGAGAATAGACGATAGGTCTGAGGAAGATAGGAGAAGGGCAATTCCCCGCACTTTTCAAAATTGGCTTCAGGCCTTTTGCATTTTTGCTTCTGTGGTAGGGGAACGTTTTCCAGATAAATGTTCAGGTCTATTTCAGCACCTGGATATAGTGGCGGAGGCATACCGCCATTTTGGCGCAATTGCATGGTTTAATTATGATGAGAGCTTTAGACAGAAGCTTTCTGTCCACCCATCTTTAAGATGGGGGGTTAAGGATGTAGGTTTATGGTTAAACCTGATGCTGCCACAAAGGCCTCAATACACACAGAGACCTCCAGTAACAAATGTACAATCGACTTTTCGTAAAGGAGTATGCTTTGCATATAACGATTCCCAATGCAGATTCCTTTCAAACTGCAGATATAAGCATGAATGCTCATTCTGCGCAGGGACGCACCCAGCAGCTCGGTGTTTTAAAAAATCAGCTAATACATCTCAGTCAAGGGAAATTAATGCAAAAGGCATGGACGCCAGTGAGGTTGTCAAAAATGCAGTTCTGGCTAGATCATTATCCAGACCGCAGGATGGCGGACCTTCTGCATGAAGGTTTTAAATTTGGTTTCTCCATTCCGGGTTTTTCTGGACATGGTTGTCTTTTAGTAAAAAATTTACGATCCGTTCTGACATGTCCTGATATAGTTAGAGAAAAAATTTTTAAGGAATTAAAGGAGGGCAGAATCGCTGGACCTTTTTCCTCCCCTCCTTTTAAAAATTTCCGTTTATCTCCTTTAGGCCTGGTACCGAAAAAAGAGCCAGGCTCTTTTCGGTTGATCCATCATTTATCATTTCCTTGTGGTAATTCATTAAATGATGAGATCACTGAATTTGAGTCTACGGTATCATATGCTTCTTTTGAAGAAGCTCTTTGCTTACTAAAACGTTTTGGGAAAGCATCTCTTATGGCAAAGGCTGATATAAAATCTGCATTTCAGCTTCTGCCAGTTAATCCCAGTGGTTTTAATTCCCTTGGTTTTTCCTTTGAAGGAAAATTTTATTTTGACAAATGCATGCCCATGGGCTTTTCCAAATCTTGCAGTTATTTCGAATCTTTTTCAACCTTTTTACAGTGGGTTTTGTCTCAAAACTCCCCTCAAGGTGGCGTTATACATTATCTAGACGATTTTTTAGTTATTGGCCCAGCTGATTCGCATATTTGTTCGGAAACGTTAGGTTGTTTTTTCAACATTTGCGATTCTTTTGGCATCCCCTTGGCCAATGAAAAACTGTCGGTCCAACTTCGGTTATCGAATTTCTGGGCATAACAATTGATTCTGTAGCCATGGAATTCCGTTTGCCGATGGACAAGATTATGAAAATGAGGTCTTTGATAAAAAAATTTTTGTCCAAAAGAAGGGCTTTGTTGAAGGACGTTCAGTCCTTGTTGGGTCTTTTTGCTTTTGCATCCAGGGTCATCCCTGTGGCAAGAATTTTTTCTTGGAGATTTGCTTTAGCTATTGGGGGTTTTAAAAATCCTTTTTCGCATATATCTATTACACGGCCCATTAAAGAGGATCTAAGAGTGTGGGATCAGTTTTTGATCAACTTTAATGGTCAAGCAGTTTGGCAGAGCGAATTTGTCAAAGATTCTGAGATTCGCTTGTTTACAGATGCATCTGGTTCAGTAGGTTTTGGTTCATTTTTGGATGGCCATTGGTGTGCTCAAAGATGGCCTGATCCTTGGAGGTCACCAGAGATTAGTCGTAATTTAGTTTTATTGGAATTATTTCCAGTGGTGGTGGCTATTACCATTTGGAGTAATTTCTTTGAGAATAAACGAGTCTTGTTACATACAGATAATAAAGGAGTATTTTTTGCAATAAACTGTTTGTCATCTAAGTCTGAGTTTGTGATAAAATTACTCCGTTTTTTGGTATTGCAATGCATGACCTTTAACATTTGGTTGAAAGCTAAGCATGTTCCGGGTATTACTAATGAGATTGCCGATTCATTATCTCGTTTGCAGTTCCGGAGGTTTCGGGAACTTGTTCCGGAGGCGGACCAGGAAGGTTTCTCTTGCCCAGATTTTCTCTGGGGCCTGATATGGGAGTAATTGAAGAATATATAAGAAATTCCATTGCTCCTAAAACTTGGGAAGAATACTCACAGGCTTGGTTCAAGTGGTGCAAATTTTGTGAAGTATATAATTTCGCGTATGATACAGTGACCGTAGAAATGTCGTTATGTTTTGTATCTTTCTTAATCAAGGCCAAACTTGGTCCTGCTTCAGTTAACAAGATTTTAGCTGGGGTTTCATTCTTTTTGAAAATGTCTGGTCTTCCTGCCATCAATTCCTTTTTTCCAGTTAGACAAATGCTGAAGGGTTTTAAAAAATCCTCTCCGGCGTTAGATAACAGACGCCCTATTTCTTCTACTTTATTGATGCAGCTTATGCTTACACTGGAGTCAGTTTGTTTTTCTCCTTTTGAAACTTTGCTGTTCAGAACTGCTTTTGTTCTGGCATTTTTTGGTGCTCTGAGATTAGGTGAATTTACAGCACCTAATAAATCCTCTCCTTCCATTTTAGTTTTTTTCAGACATCTATGTTGTTGAGGATTCTGTCAGAATCTTTATACGTAAATCAAAAATGGATAGGTTAGGCAAGGGATGTTGGTTGACACTTCATAAAGCCCCTTTTGAAACCATATGCCCAGTTTTTAGAGTTTCTCAGTATCTGACTGCTCGCCCCCCCTTTTTGGGTTCATTTTTTATTCATTTAAATTTATCCCCTTTAACCAGATATCAATTCTCATCTGTCCTGTCTTCTTGCTTAAAGCAACTTAATCTTTCTGGTCTTCACTTCTCTTCTCATTCCTTTAGAATAGGGGCGGCTACGGAAGCCAGTTTGCTTGGGTTTTCTAATAATAGTTTAAAGCAGTTGGGTCGTTGGGATAGTGATAGATTTAAATTGTATATTCGCCCTGATCTAGTTATTGTTTAATTTCTCTTAGGTCCTTCCAAGCGCATCATTTGGATAGTTGGACATTCATTTATATTTTGGGCCAAAAGGAGAGCTTCCGTCAAGAATGGCACAATCAATATTGGCCTGGATGAAAGTCGTTTTCAAGTATTATGGTGGGGCATAAGAGGGCTTAGATGGAGGAATGTAAAGGATCAATTAATTTACTTGTCAAGTCAGTGGCCTTCCCCCGACGCTCTTATTATTCATGCCGGGGGCAATGACCTGGGCAGGATCAAAACTTGGGAGTTGATTTGTGAAATGAAAAGAGACCTATCTTCTTTTAAGTTATTATTTCCTTCCACTGTAATAATTTTTTCAGAAATAGTGCTTAGACTTATTTGGTCCGAATTAAGTAATCTTCATTATATAGATAAGATTAGGAAACGTGTTAATAGAACAATTTGCAATTTGGTCATTTCCCAGGGTGGTCTTTCATATCGCCATGTCGAGCTGGAAGGTTTTCTTCCTGGTTTATATGGTTTTGATTTCGTCCACCTATCGGAAGTTGGTTTAGACATTTTTATTGTAGGATTGCAGAATATGATTGATCAGGCCGCGGCATTTTGGGGGCTTCAGCCACTCAGTTCTTGAGTGGCTTTCAGCTGTTGGGGTTTGTCATCCAGTTCAGTTCTGGATGGACTACGTGATATAATTAATAAATTAAATAATTTATGGTATGGAATTTAAGTTAAAAGACTTGGTTATAAATGATTATTGTTTATTGGGTAACCCCTTAATAAATGCCGTGGCCATTTTTACCAACATGAAGTTGTGTTGTGTCTGTTTATTTATTTATATATATCTTTTAGTCCTTTGTGCTGTCCCATGTCTGAGCCCCTAGCGTTCATGCGGGGCTCCATGGGACAGTACAGAGGGCGATGGTATCTTCCAGTGTCCCCCCCCCCTCTCTCTGTTTGTTTTAGGTTGCCCCAGGAGATGGCAGAAAGTGGAGCGGGTAGCAACGGTCCCCGGATTGGCTGGATCGGGCGGGATTGAGCCGAGCTGTGTCTATATATAGCTGGCAGCTTTCCCGCTCCGGTCACCGCCTGAGGGGACGTTGCTGAAGACAGAACCGCGCTGCTCCCACCCTCCCTCCCTAAATATTATTATTTTGAATCCGTCATGGCATTTTTTAGTGGGGGTTTGTCATCCAGTTCAGTTCTGGATGGACTACGTGATATAATTAATAAATTAAATAATTTATGGTATGGAATTTAAGTTAAAAGACTTGGTTATAAATGATTATTGTTTATTGGGTAACCCTTTAATAAATGCCGTGGCCATTTTTACCAACATGAAGTTGTGTTGTGTCTGTTTATTTATTTATATATATCTTTTAGTCCTTTGTGCTGTCCCATGTAATTTTGAGTGGACGCGCAGTTTCCCTGTTTTGTGTATACACCATTTATCAAGGTATAGTTTTACCATAATTTTTACAGTACTTAGTGATGAGAGGAGAATGTGTAAAACTTCAAAAATATGAATTATTAGCCTGATTTGCCAGCCATTTTTTTCTCTTATCTCTGGCAATAAATGCTTTCCTAATATAAGAATGCTTTATATACTGCATACATCTAAATCACAGTTGAGGGTAGAACATTAAACTTGGGCAATGATTCACTGGCTCTGGTAACGGGATTAAGAGTGACACATACAATCAGAGTTTTATTATCAGAGATACACTATGAAAAGATTAATGGTGCATTGCTTCTTAATTATACACTCAGCGTATACTGCTTGGTTAAACGGCTTGAAAATAAATAATAGCTTGTAAATTGCATATTAACACGGGAGGCCAGTGTCTCAGCAGTACATTTTCAAAAGAAAATTTTACTAAATCATTCAGAAAGTGCATACACTATCCAGCTACAAAAGAAAGCTTTCAGTCCCAGAATAAAATGTATCCCAACAAACCAGTATTTATCTCAATTACATGCATTTCTGCCAACATAAACAACTGTTAAAAAGGCTGAACCAAGCAAACAAACAGACCGACACTCCATCCTCACTGCGCTTGTTTTACATGATGGTAAACAATGCAATACATATATGTTTATTAAGTGCTTTATATTTAGACTTCTATATAAAACAAGAATATTCTGATAAAAATGTAGGATATTTGGTTAAAAAGTAATTAACTGACATCTCTAACTTTTTCACCATAAAGTGCTTGTTAAGCCACTATATCCTTTTTATATAATCCTCTCTGTTTCCTAATGCTGTGTGCCCCTGTGTGTGTGTTTTATAAAAAAAATGCTGTCTATACCTGACTTCAGAGTGCCGCTCGAAGCTCACATGACCGGCCAGCTCTCCCCTCTCTCCATTTGACAGCTAGAGCGGAAGGGGCCGACCATTCCCTCGCTGATGTCAGTTTGGAGGAGAGAAGGAGAGAGGCGGCCAGTCACGTGAGCACCGAGTGGCGCTCTGAAATCAGGTATAGACGGCATTTTTTAAATAAAGCATATACACAGGGGCACACAGCATTAGAAAACAGAGAGGATTGTATAAAAATGTGTTTTTTTAGGCGCAGGAGTGGAGGGGCGGGCACTGTCACTAGGTGACAGGCAGGGAGGAGAGCAGATAGGAGAGCTGTGGATGATGGAGGCACGAAAACTGACCACGGTGTCAGGGCTTATTTTTTTAAGGGTAACAAACGCTTTAAGTTTTCTAGTTATGTTTTCTTGTAATCATATCAATTGAAGCAGTATTAGACCCCTTTCACCCTGAGGCGGTTTTTAGGTGTTTTAGAGCTAGAAATAGCACCTGTAAAGCGCCTGAAAACCGCCTCATATTTATTTCAGTGTGACTTTTCACACTGGGGCATCGCTTCCAAACCACCTGAAAAGCGCTTTAGAAGCGCAGGAGGACAGGCATTTTTAACCCTTTCTTTGGGGTCAAAAGTGCCCGCTAGTGGGCAAAAAGTGGCATAAAAGCACCTCTTAAACAGCGGTAAAGCGTCGCTAAAACGAGCGGTGCATTACCGCTAACGGCCGCTGCTTTCAGTGTGAAAGCAGCCTTAAGCCCAAAAGCCAGTATTTATTATACTGCAGCTTACCAATTCTTAGATGTGATGGATGCATTTGTTTTCTTCTTTAGGCTTTCCTCTATTTTCATCTAGTGATCTGGCCAATAAGCCTAATGTCTTTTAATTGAACAAGCTCTCCTGCATCTAAATGTATTAGTTACAGGGATGAGACAAACCATTTAATACTGTCAAGGGTGTTTTCGGCGATCAGCTTTTAATTATTTATGCAAAACCTTTATCCGTACCTGCAGCTAAGGATTCTTCCTACATCCACAGCTTCAGCTTGACTGGTTCCTTTGCCAATGTCTATGTCTTACCCATAGTCCAAGTCAGCGCTCCCAAAGGCAAACCAAATCCTCGGGCCTGAGTTAACTGGCATGTGTTATCCGGGGGGGTCATCTCTCACCATCAGGATGGTGACTCCAACCACCACCTGCTCTGTGGCCAACCAGGATAGCACCAACACAGGTACCTACTCCATTCCTAACTGAATTAAACTCTCCACCTTTCCTTTTGTACATGCTTTTTTCCATTGAGACAGAAATAAGGCCAGGAATAAACTTGCATAAATTTTACTTAACTTTTTGTGCTTAACGGGTTACAAGGATCTACAATTTGGCATATCTTCAGTGCAACAACATTTAAACAGTCCACAACATATGGTACTAAAAAGGGGCAATATTCTTTCATCTATTATTTGGTCACTGAGTGGTGCATTCAAATTTCAGATTTATCGCATACAGTTACATGAGGGGAGCTGTGGTGTTACTCACTGTTTAGTGCATGCTGCTTATGTCTCAGTAGGCCAGAAGCCTGCACTGGTCCTTTCCCTAGTATCCCCCAAAGAGCAGGGGGTGTCATCCTACAATGAGGAAAAACACTTTTCTCTGCTCACCCCACTGACATTCCCAAAAAGATCCTGGGGTGACTCCTCCCAAAATTGAAATAGGCAGCAGGCAGGGCCAAATCAAAGGAAATGACAACACAGGGAGTGCCCAAAAACCTAAAAGGGAACCACCTACCTACACACTTCTTTGTTACCAAAGTGGGAAAGTGTTAGAATGTCTGTTAGAATTATACTACTAACTATATACTTGATGGAGATTTTCCACTACATTCTGTCCTGACCAAAGGGAGTTAAGGGGATTTCTCCCCGACTGGGACACAGACAGAAGTGAAAACACAAAGTCCTTTCAACACATTGTTGCACATTGTTATCTTTGGACTGCTATAATAAATACTAATGGACACCTAAACCCATGGTGTGGTACTCTTGTAATCCTGCACCCTCCTGTATAAACCCCTGGTTTCCGGAGGCTCCTCCATGGTAAAGAGCTGCCCAAAAAAAGTCTGTACTCTTCACACTGAGAAACAAAACCCATTTTGTATCCAGCAGCTCCAACCTAGATATTTCAAAGCAAGAGCTTTAGAAATTCTAGGCTATAATTACTGGACATTGTTTGGTGGAATACCACAATATCAACATGGTTGCATAGTTGCAGTTGGACTTGTACTTTATATTTTGATTTAGTCCCAATAGATAGGTGTTAAGGCTCATGCACAGGAATATGTTACATATGTTTGGAGCATTTATAAATATTGATGGAAAACATATTACGTTGTAGGATGAAACCAATTTTTCTTTGGTTCTGTTAATGTTTTACTATTCAAATGTTTTACTATTCATTGAATGCAGCCTTATGCTAGCTTATGCATTTTTAAGAGGTTCCTTGCTGTACTTTTTTGCTTTTGAAAGCTTTCTGATTTTGCTTACATAAATAAGAAAAATCAACTGTATAACAACATCAAAATAAAACTACAAAACAGGCAAATGAAAAAATACACATAGATATCTTCTTTTTATCTCTTGCAACCAGAAGGTGGTATGTTTTAAACAAGAGCAGCAGTTTTCTCTAGGCTAAATCAGCCCTCTAAGTTTTACGCAGCTTATAGACAGGATATCTCTAAACATGCATGCAGTGCTGGACTTTCTTAAAGAAAACCCAGTATGTTTGCAAACATGCAAAATACAAATTGTTGGAAATATGCACTTGGCATTTTCAATATACTATATCTGTCTGATGTTTCAAGCATTTACGTAATAATGAGAACCATTTATGCCTAGGCTTATTCAAGAATGTTAATATTAACATCTTATTAGGTCCTAAAATATTATAATGGTGCATGCTTAACTCTTAGAAGCTTTATTTATGTTTCTTGTTTATCTTTGTTTTTTTTGTCCTGACTCTCCAGCTTCATCCAGGGTGGCTTGAACCCTATAGTTGCTACCCTGTCAACTGTGCTAAGCAGCAAAAATCAGATGTGACAGTTAGGCTGCATACACACCTGAGCGTTTCAAAGTCGTGTGTTTTACTGCGTTTTTTGCCACGATTTTGTACAGGTCACCAATGTGAAAAGCAGAAAAACGCCTGTAATCTGCCCTAAATAAGCTCATGTTCTTTTTTGAGCTGAAAGCGTTTTTCAGGCATTTTGCTTCAGGTGACAAAACGCTCAGATGTGACTAGGTGCCATTAAAATAAATGGGATTTTGCTTGTTGGGCATTTTTTATGCATTTTTATGGCATTTTATGAGCAATTTATGAGCTGAAAACACTCAGGTGTGAATGCAGCCTAAAGCTGCTTTTTATTTCATCCGTGGGACAGTCAGGAAATCCTACATGAGCAACATGCTGTTTTCCATCTAATGCACTGAATGATTCGCACCCGCACTGCAGGTGCAGGTACCGAGCATATGCGATCTCTGAGCAATGCCAGTTTAGCCATACAGCCATACAGCACCGCGATCTGTGAACTAAACTGGGGGTGTCAACCCGCAGTGGTTCGCACATGGCAGTGCAAATTTCCCTTGTTATCGCCAAGCAATGATGGAAAAGAAAATGCAATTCATCCGACCAAACCAGATTGATTGCTTCATGGTACAGTTCTGATGCTCACGTGCAAATTGTAAGCACCTTTTGCTGTGGATGCTGGCCAGCATGGGCATCCCGACCATCTGCGGATACTCAACCCAATACATAACAAATTGCGATGCACTGTGTGTTCAGACACCTTTTTATCAGACCCAGCATTAACTTTGCAAGCAATCTGAGCTACAGTAGTTCTTCTATTAGATTGGACTATGCGCATCAATGAGCCTTGGCCACCAATGACCCTGTAGTTGATTTACCGGTATTTTTTCCTTGAACCACTTTTGGAAAGTTCTGATCACTGCAACATATCCATCTCTAAATGTGGCTGAGGCCACTATTACTATCATTCATGCACAGGTTTCCTCTTGTAGCTTCCATTGTAGACCTGTCAGCCAGACACCTTCTTCAGTTAGTTGCCCTTTCTCACCTTTCTGGCATTACCGTAAACAGTTATGCATCTTCCCAGGGTTGTCCGAGTGCCTTACACATCAAAATCTATAATACCTACTCAGGTAGGATCAAGTTCTTGGGAATGGTATTCTATTCATTTTCACACTCCTAACTGCAGAGGGGTCCATTTCTGTCACAGATGACTGCGTTCTTTGTGTTGCTTAATCCTCCTCAGCCCTACCCCTCTCCCAGGACACCACTTAAACTACAAGTTCAACAAGAATCAGTCTGTACTGCTCCCTTCCATAGTAAGGACCTGACTTTTCAGTGTCCTGCAACAGCTCCTCTCATACAGTCTCTCATTCCTTTTTGTTTTCCCCTTCTTTCTTAGGGAGTCTGGGATATGAGCAAGTCATCAAAAGGTCACAGATGCTATTTGCTGGACTATGACCAGGAAAGAAATGAGTAAACCCTGCTAGGGAGGACTTTTCTAGTGGATGTATCCTCTTGCCTACTCCCTGAGACTGGTTCTATTGAACAGTGTTCCCGGAACGTAGGGAGATCCGCCTATTGGTCAATCTATCGACCTCAACTGGACTTCAACTAGGGAAGCATGATCTTCACCTCTTAAACTTTGTAGGATCTTTCCTCTCTACAGACCGATTTACTAGCTTCCTATGCTAGTGTTGAGGCAGTCATTTGTGACCGCTGATATTATTTTGCAGATCTGCTTTTTTGATCATCCCTACTTTGAAAGTTTTGCACAGGAGTTCGCCGCCTTTGTCCCTGTTAGGAAGTATCCAACAGGCTATAAACATGATTACCCTGCTACAGGGTAAGTGTAGGGACAGTGTAAGTCTGGAGGCTTTTGTGGGTCCTGATTACTGGAAGATACTTTTTCTTCTGTGACCGAGCTATGGTCACCTGAGGAAGTCTCCTTTTCCCCTTCCTGTTTTATATCAGGTGAATAATCCTAGTACAAATACCAGGATTTCAACCCCACACTCCTTGGTGGAGGATTCTGTTTTTACAGGCATAGGTTAGATGATTTCTAAAATCATATATTTTATAACTGGCTAGGAAGACTTGCAATGTGGTTACCACACCTCTCAAATGCCTATTGGTGTTGGTTCAATCCTAAAATTCTTGTATGCCAGTTTGAATCACAATAAATCTTTATCCCTGCCTATCTTTTCATACATATACCTGTTACTACTGTGCAGAGCTGAGAGATAACCGAACAGCTTCATGAGCTCTTGAGATTTTCAAATTTCTGAAATTTTAGAATTTTCAAATTTCCGAATGTTCAAATTTCCTAATTTTGGAATTTTGGAATTTCCGATATTTCGAATTTTTGAACTTCCGAATTCGAAAAACTAGTTGACTGGCAGGTATTATCCTGAATTTTTTTTTTAGGGCCCCTCTTTACTGAAGTCAAGGGTCATAAATATTCAACTTCACCTATGGCTGTTAACCGACTGGTTATTTCTCCCAAAATGTTTTTTTTCCCTCAATTCCCTAATTGAGATACATGGATCCTTCTTGTAGCATTTTTCCCAAGACTGACTTTTAATTGTCCAGTTTGGGAGCACCAGGTTGATCCTTGGTGTTCCCCCGTGGGTTGTAGCAATTTCCAAACTGTATGGCATTTTTTCATCTAGACTTCAAGTATTGATCCCTTCAAATACTCTTGCACACTGCATTGCAGTGTGATCTCTACTTTGTTGGATTACTTAGTGGCTTTTGCCCACTCCTCATGTGGACTTTTGAATGTCCCAACAGTTTAAGAATTTCTATAATTCCTGCATCCCTCAATGGCAGTAATAAAAATCAGATAATTGTACTTGTCTACTGAGGCATAACGGTTGGAGGTGGGGTTATATGAGGCTGGCTTAATTAGTGGGGTTATATGAGGCTGGCTTAATGCTTTTTGTTTGGCAGTGTCTACAGTTTCTACAATTCCTGGGCCCCTCAATGAACTTCAAGAAAAAACAATTACAGTAAATACAAAAATATAATTTTTGTCTTAAGTTATACGTTAATCAAAAACTAAAGCGGGCTAACTCTGTAGGACTCTGTAGGACTAGTGCACCTGAAAATTAAACAAGCTCTTTCCTAAGCTCATATCTATATAGTAAGCCAAGGAGAACTGTAGGTGAAAGAAATGTCAGATTGTTCCTTTAATGATTCATGCCTTGAAATACCATATACCAGTTCAGAATAGTAGGTTTAAAATATATTCCGTTAAAAAAAAACTCTTACAAGCTTTTGACTTTAGATGATTAAGAACATATGCACAGCATCAAATAAAATATTCATAGTGTAGAACATTTATCCCAGGGGTGTTAACAGACACATACTCCTAGGGCATGTGTCCTGGATTTCCCACTTGGTGCTCCTAAACAGCAATTTCCAGCTTATTGTAGGAAGCTGATTTCACACTTGATGGTTCCTGAATACTTCCTACTCACTTTACTTGGCATAACCAGCAATGTGGAACATAGAAGGGTTGATTTACTAAAACTGGAGAGTGCAAAATCTGGTGCAGCTGTGCATGGTAGCCAATTAGCTTCTAACTTCAGCTTGTTCAATTTGAGGAAAAAAAACTAGAAGCTGACTGCTTTCTACGGAGAGCTCCACCAGATTTTGCACTCTTTCTCTCAGTGACCACCAATAGTAGAGTATTCTTTTTCCAAGTGACCACAAATGCTAGGGCATTCTTCATTCCATTAGCCCCTAATATAAAGGATTTCCTTCTACTGACTACCAACATAGGGCTGGGGAAAAAATCGATTTAAATCTTGAATCGAATTGAGAGGTCAAAACGATTCAAAATTTAAACAAATCAATTTTTTTTTTTCACAGCGCCGGTCCTTAGGCGCTGCAGGCATGAGTTTTTAGGCGAGGCCGCGGCTTCGGCCTAGTCTGTGAGGCTGCGGCTTCGGCCTAGTCTGCGAGGCCGGACGCCGTGGACTAGGTCGAAGCCGCGGCCTCGCCTAAAAGCTCATGCCCGCAGCGCTCCTCAGGACCAGTGCGGTTTCCAAAGAAAAAAAAAAACTCGATTCGAATCGTGAATCGAGTTTTTTTAAGAGAATCGAAGATTTTTTTTTAAGAAAATCTCCCAGCCCTACACCAACATAAGGGGTAATTCATTACATGTTCCTAACCACTGCTTTATGTTACATTCTCCTTACTTCAGCACTCTGTACACTGTGCTATGTTACATACAGTAGTCTTGAATGCTGCACTCTGTATGCTGTGCTTTATGTTACAATTTCTTAACACTGTATGTTACTCCTGATCATGGCATTTTTTATGCACTTTTTTATGTCACATATTTTTGACTGCTGCCCTCTGTGTATTGTGCTCTATGATATATACTTATGGCTTATGTGCTGTATGTTGCATACTTCTGATCACTCCTGACTTCTGCAACTTATGTTGTAAGTTACAAATGCCTACACCCTACACTGTAAATGCTGTGTTGCACATTACATACCTTTGACCACTGTACATTATATGTTATGTTGTGAATAACATACGTTTTGCCACGATACTCTATAGACTGTGTTTTACATTGTTTTATTACATGCATCTAACATCTACACTCTATAGTCTTGGTTGCAACTCCTGTCTCTCAACTCCTGTCCTCAGGACCCACTAACAGGCCAGATTTTAAGTATTACCTTGGGGAGATGCAGACTAGAATACTGCAATCACTGAGCAGCAAATTATATCACCTGTGATGTATTTCAGTTATCTTGCAAACCTGGCCTGTTAGTGGGCCCTGAGGACAGGCGTTGAGAACTACTGCTCTATAGTTTGCTGCAAGTTACACATTACTGACCATTGCACTTTGTACACTGAACTCCAAGTTTTTATACTTCTGGTCACTGCACTTTGTAAGCAATGTTGTACATTACATCATCTAACCACTGTACGCTACAAATTATGTTACATGTTACATACTCCTGACCCTTGCGCTCTATAGATTGTGTTTTACATTACATTCATTTGACCGCTGCAAATCTATTTCCTATGTTGTATATTACATAATCCTACAAAATAGAAAAGAGTGTTGACTGCGCTAACCCCTATCATATATTAAAAAAACACCACTTTTGTTATAATAGTGAGATAAATCAAATGAATATTTTGAAACAATGAAAAATCGTGCTCAATCTATAAGTGTCTATATCACATGCAAATTATGCTAATCCAAAAAGTACGCAAAAATAACACCACATAAGTGTCCAACTAACACAGTCAAAATCAAAAGCAAAGTCAAAAAAACAAAAAAAATATATAAATTATTGTGTCCAGAGTTGCTGGTAAATTCAATATGCCAGCTAATTGGTGAGTCCAGGTGTGGACTTTCCACTATAAGTATGCTATTCCTGTGTGCATGAATCCCACATCTGTGATTTCATGTGACTTGTTCCATCACTTTAGTGACAACACCACCACCATATGGGTTGGCCACTCACCAGATAACGGTATATGCACTCCTTTGGTTCATTTAAAAGGGATAACCACTCCAGCGAGCAGCGATCATTGCGCAATATGTATACACTGTTTATTTATAAAAGGTTAAAAAAGACTATAAACTCACATTTTTTTGTGCCCATAAGCCGGCACCAAGCTTATCCAGCAGTTCAAATGGATGAAGGTGTTGCCGTGTATCTCCTATGCCGGTGTGTGGTGCAAGCCTAGTTTTCGCCTGGCAGGAAGTGACGTAGTGATGTCGTATTCTTCCCAGCAGCCTCTACGGGATTCGCAAATCCAATTGCGTCATCAGGAAGCAATCGCATAAACATGTCTGCTGTACTCTCTAAACTGTGCTGCATATTGTAACCAATGTGTTTTTTGGTTGTTTAGTAGTCCCCAGGTATTTTTAACCACTTAAGGACCATGTCACACCGATATACGTCGGCAGAATGGGCGGCTGGGCATAGCAACGTACTGGTACGTTGCCTTTAAGACGCATTGTGGGCACGCGCGCAGCAAGCTCCGTGAGCGTGACCGCGGGTCCCACGGACTCGATGTCTGCCGGGATTCCTGCGATGGAGAGGAAGAACGGGGAAATGCTGATGTAAACAAGCATTTCCCCATTCTGTCTAGTGACAGGACACTGATTACAGCTACCTGTGATCGGGAGCAGTGATCAGTGTCGTGTCACACATAGCCCATCCCCCCACAGTTAGAACACGTCCCTAGGACACACTTAACCCCTTCAGTGCCCCCTACTGGTTAACCCCTTCACTGCCAGTGTCAGTTTTACAGTAATCAGTGCAATGTATAGCACTGATTGCTGTATAAATGACAATGGTCCCAAAATGGCATCAAAAGTGTCCGCCATAATGTCGCAGCCACGATAAAAATCGCTGATTGCCGCCATTACTAGTAAAAAAAAATGATTAATAAAAATGCCATAAAACTATCCCCTATTTTGTAGACGCTATAACTTTTGCGCAAACCAATCAATAAACGCTTATTGTGATTTTTTTTTACCAAAAATATGTGGAAGATTACGTATCGGCCTAAACTAAGGAAAAAAATGTTTTTTTATATATTTTTTGGGGATATTTATTGACGCTTTTTTTGTTTATAGCGCAAAAAATAAAACCGCAGAGGTGATCAAATACCACCAAAGGAAAGCTCTATTTGTGGGAAAAAAGGATGTCAATTTTGTTTGGGAGCCATTGTCAGTTAAAGCAACGCAGGGCCGAATCGCAAAAAGTGCTCTGGTCTTTGGGCAGGCAAATGGTCCGGGGCTGAAGTGGTTAAAACTAAACAAAGTTTTTCTATATCTACATGCTGTCTACAGAAAAGCATAAGTAACAGAAAATGTCTTGTTTTTTATTAAATGACCCTTTGGGGTTTATTTACTAAAGCTGTGGAGTGCAAAATCAGTCTCACTTCTGCATAGAAACCAATCAGAAACCAGGTTTTATTTCCAAAGCTTAATTGAACAAGCTGAGGTTAGAAGGTGACTGGTTTCTCTGCAGAAGTGAGACTGATTTTGCACGCTCCAGGTTCAGTAAATAAACCCCTTCGGGTCATTTGTGCCTGTGAGAGTCATTAATGAAGGCATATTTTGTAGGCACAAGGACTGCAGCCTATATTTGCAGTATTTACAGAAAATAGGCTTTAAACATGCCTTTTTAGGCCACCTCCACCGCTCAGCATAATGTGGCCACAACCAATGATTGACATGTCAAACCCTATAATTTCACTCGGGTTAACGAAAAACCCAAACTTGCAGCCACAATTACAGTTTATTCTAAATGTCACCAACTACTAACAATGCATATATAAGTAAACATTTGATTACAAATTAGGGCCCATGACCAATGTTCAATTATCTAGGAATATTAATCAAATCAGACTCTAACACACAATGCAATATTTAATATATTAGTTGGTTTCCTAGATAATATTTTATATTGGCAATATATATAAGTGCAGCGCTTATACAAAAATAAACACATCAAAATAACTCTTACAAAATGAGTGAATCACAATACAAGCAAATCTGTATTAAAAAGCCCCAAGTGGCAATAGTAGATCCCAACAGTAAATGCTTTAGCAATTGAAGCAGATAAAATTATATTGTGATCTCCACCTCCAGTTCGTAAACAGTTTTGTAGCACCATGTGTCATCCACCAAACACTCTGAGGCTTACCAGAGAGTGTGTGATTCTCGCAAGAAAAGTCAAACAGCGCTTGTTGCCACCTTAGCAGTAAATCTCCTTAGAACTCGGTTCATTGCATAGTGATTTGCTCCTCCATCTCAGTCACAGTTAGGGCATAAGACATAAAAAAGAACCAAAACACCACCTCCAACAGTGTAAATACAGCAGGTAAATTTGTTAAAATTGGTTAAAAACTCTCCCTACCCATAGTTATTAAACAAGTTAAATGATAACAGCAACGGGAGACACATATGCACCAATAAGAACACCATGAGACAAAGATTTACTAGTATTATGTCTGTAAAATGTTGATGTATCACTCTGTCTTATCATCGGGAGGCTGCGACCTTCTCTCCCCCCCCCTCCCCCCTCTTTATTGCTTGTATTCCCGGGCTTTGCCCAAAAACTTTTGAAAAATAATAAACTATATATTTGAAAAAAAAAAAATTGGTTAAAAACACTTACATAAACGCTTGAATAAAATCCACATTAAAACTACAAAACCCAGAAACCTCAGCAATGCGCACACATGTGCATTGATGTCACGACCTCAAGCTCTGCCCAGCGCGTTTCATCAGACATGACATCAGAGGCATTTTACTTTATTTGTTTAGGAATGTCCGCATTATCATTTGGTATGGAAAAAATGTAGCAATATAAAGACTGCTGTTCAAATTGTCTTATTCTATTTTTAGTTAAATAAGTTGTTTTTCAACATGAATATACCTTTTAGCAAACCAAATTGCAATGATTTGTTACTGTGACTAATTCCTAACTATACTGTTATTGTGAATTTTTCATGAGGCAGCTCTGTCATGAGGAAGCAAAGCCCTGCTTCTCTGCTAAGGTGACCTCTTCCACACAGAAACGCAATACAGAACAAGGCATGGTAAATAAGTATTAGGGAAAGATTAGCTGCAAGAAGCTTATACTGGTGACAAGTCCCTTGCCCTTTGCCTAGCTTTTTGAGCATTCTCAGTTCAATCACAAAATCTAGCTTTCTAGAATCACATGTTTTGCAGTGTCAATACAAAGAGGATAATGCAGCTGGTTTAAACTGAGCTGGTAGTTATTTCCTTGCTTTTAAGTCAGACATTATCTGAACCCAAACACTTTAGTCAAATATACCATAGTATCGAAAGTATCGGGACGCCTGCCTTTACACGCACATGAACTTTAATGGCATCCCAGTCTTAGTCCGTTGGGTTCAATATTGAGTTGGCCCACCCTATGGGAATGTTTGACCAGAATCACATTTGTGAGCTCAGACACTGGATGTGGACAAGAAGGCCTGGCTCGCAGTCTCCGCTCTAATTCATCCTGAAGGTGTTCCATCAGGTTGAGGTCAGGACTTTGTACAGGCTAGTCAAGTTCCTTCACCCCAAAACTCGCTCAACCACACTATATTATTATTATTATTATACAGGATTTATATAGCGCCAACAGTTTGCGCAGCGCTTTACAACATGAGGGCAGACAGTACACTTACAATACAATCAATGCAGGAGGGATCAGAGGGCCCTGCTTGTTACAATCTAGAAGGGAGGGTCAAGTGGAAAAAAAAAAGGTAATAACTGTGGGGGATGAGCTGATGGAAAAAATGAAAATACACTTGTTAGGTGTGGGTAGGGTAGGCTTCTCTAAACAGAAGGGTTTTCAGGGATCATCTAAAAGCTAATAAAGTAGGAGATAAGCGAACAGGTTGGGGTAGGGCATTCCATAGGATTGGAGAGGCTTTGGAAAAGTCCTATGGGCGAGCATGGGAGGAGGTGACGAGGGAGCTAGAGAGCAGGAGGTCTTGAGAGGAACGAAGAGAACAAGTAGGTTGGTTTTTAGAGACTAAGCTAGTGATGTAGCTGGGGGCAAAATTGTGGATGGCTTTGTACATAGTTGTTAGAATTTTGAATTTAATTCTTTGGCCGAGCAGAAGCCAGTGGAGGGATTGACAGAGAGGTGTGGCAGACACAGAGCGATTGGTAAGGTGGATGAGTCTGGCAGCGGCATTCATGATGGATTGAAGAGGTGATAGACTATGTAAATGTAAGCCAATGAGAAGGGAGTTGCAGTAGTCGAGGTGAGAGATGACCAGCGAGTGAATTAAGAGCTTTGTTGTGTCATTGGTTAGAAAGGGGTATATTTTTGAGATGTTGCGGAGGTTGAGGCGGCAGGATTTGGACAGTGATTGG
Source organism: Aquarana catesbeiana (assembly GCF_042186555.1). Classification (NCBI taxonomy): domain Eukaryota; kingdom Metazoa; phylum Chordata; class Amphibia; order Anura; family Ranidae; genus Aquarana; species Aquarana catesbeiana. Next base: position 258,542,089 of record NC_133326.1, read on the forward strand.
ATATGTTGCTTGAAAAAGAATTCAGAGTCTAGGACTACACCTAGAACCTTGGCATGTGGGGATGGGCTTATAGTTGTGCCATCGATTTTGAAAGAGAGATCAGGGGAAAGGGCATATAGGGAAGGAAAAATTATAAGTTTGGTTTTGGATACATTGAGTTTGAGGAAGTGGTGTGACATCCAGACTGATATATCTGATAGTAAGCTTGTGATACGTGAGGAGACAGAGGGAGTGAGCTGAGGGGTAGAGAAATAGATTTGGGTGTCGTCAACGTAGAGGTGGTATTAGAAGCCATGGGAGCCTATCAGTTGACCCAGGGAGGCGGTGTAGATTGAAAATAGGAGAGGTCCAAGAACAGAACCCTGGGGGACCCCAACAAAGAAAGGAAGAGGAGAGGAGGAAGTAAGAAACGCTAAAGGTGCAGTTGGATAAGTAGGAAGAGAACCAGCAAAGTGTACAGTCACGGAGACCAAAGGCGTGTAGTTTTTTTGCCAAAAGTATTTGGCCACCCCTCCAAATCATTTCATGGAGGGGGGTTATGGTGTGGGGTTGTTTTTCAGGGTTTGGGCTTGGCCCCTTAGTTCCAGTGAAGGAAAATCAGCATACCAACACACTTTGGACAATTTCATGCTTCCAACTTTATGGGAACAGTCTGGGGATGGCCCCTTCCTGTTCCAACATGACTACATGACTGCACAAAGCAAGGTCCATAAAGACATGGATGAGTGAGTTTGGGGTGGAGGAACTTGACTGGCCTGCACAAAGTCCTGACCTCAACCCGATAGAACACCTTTGGGATGAATTAGAGCGGAGACTGCGAGCCAGGCCTTCTTGTCCGCATCACTGCCTAACCTCACAAATGCGCTTCTGAAAGAATGATCAAACATTCCCATAGACACACACCTAAACCTTGCAGACAGCATTCCCAGAAAAGTTGAAGCTGTTCTAGCTGCAAAGGGTGGCCAACCCAATATTGAAACCTATGAACTAAGACTGGGATGCCATTAAAGTTCATGTGCGTGTAAAGGCAGGTGTCCCAATACTTTTCATAATATAGTGTATGTTTTTGCACACTGTCCTCTAATATCAAAACCTTTTTTATATGCTATGTTTTCACTCAATAAAAACAGAAAAGTTTATTTACACTCACTTCCTATTCTAATGTGACAATTCTGCAGTATGGTTACCCTTTCTTAGACTACAAGCGGTCATACCAATGCACAGGGCAGACATTGCAGTAAAACTACGATGTTCAACTTCTGCTGGAGGGTGCAAACATCTACTGGAAGTTCTCACAAAGAGGCTGACTTTAAAGCTGAGAATCCTCACACAATACATTTCTATAACTATCTACTTCCAAATAAAGTTAATATTTACACAATCTATTGTTTGAAGATTCTTAGTTCCTTTAGTGAAATCAGTATGAAATAGCCTAGGAGAGAAAATGGAGAGAAACCAGGTTCAAAATGAAGTGAACTTATCTTTGCAAAGAAATAATATAATTTTCTTTTATTTACAGTGCTCTTCAAAATTAGAGTTTTATTTTAATGTAGGCTCATAAACTACATTAGAAAATGAAATTAGAAATATAACTAAAATATGAAACTAAGTTGCAGATACTTTAGCATGCAAGTCATAACATAAAAGGGCAATAAATAAGACAAACGGAAAACATATAAAGGGGTTAGAAAAGTAGGCCAAGATCAAGTGCTCTAAAAAATATCTCCAGGAAGCCTAAAGGAAAAGAAGTTTAACTGTAGAGTTGCCTGCACCATACTGTACTATTACTACATAGACGGGTTTCAAAGCAATCACATCATGAATATCATTACAAATGTTCTTCGGCTTTTCATCTGTCACAGTCTAAAAATTATTTTAAGAGTATTACAAACATGCAACTTCATGTATTAAGGCTTTTGCAATTATATCACATATAAAAGTAATTAATGCTACTATTGGATTATGTTCTTTTTTTAACAGAGCTTCCAATGGATTACAAAGTGTATGAATTAGTATATACACTGAAACCACACTACTGGGCACTTCAATCATATGTGAGTCATAGGTAGGTCATTAAGACCACATAAGATGTAAATATATATAACATAAGAAATCACACAACATACCATATACTGTCTAAGTAATACAGTGCTGGTCTATGCCACTTCTTGAGCATAATTGAAAGTGTAAGTTCTCCTTTACAGAAAATCTGTAAGGTGAACTTACACTGGACCCCCTCCTCAGACCCCCCAGTCTCGCTATACCAGAGTCCCGCGATCCCCCGCAGTGAGACACTGGGTCACCACTTCACTGGTCCGGGGATTTGTTTTCGTTTTTAAATCTTTTTATTAATTTTATTTAAAAAAAATAATAACATTACAAAACATATCATAACATCCACGGTCACATATAAATATAAAATCACATATAAATATAACGCTCCTAGAGTTTGCATAATACAAAAACATTTAAAATATCCTTTAATACTAATTATTTCCAAAGTCCTCTCAATCCAGAAGGAAAAAAAAGGAAGGGGGGGAGGGGAAAAGGCGAAGGAAAGGAAGAAAATGAAAGGGGGAAAAATACAATGGCATTACCAGTGTAAAAATGGAGAACCAGAGGGCCCCAATAGGACATCTCCGATTCCACCAATCAAAATGCTCACCTAAAACTACAAAATTGTCTCCCTATATTTACAACTGATAAGCTCACTGAGTACCGCTTTTATTTAGCCTTGAAAAAACCCTAAATACATAAAAAAGTAAAAAAGCAAAATCATTATTTATTAACCTCCCTGGCGGTTTTTCCGAATGTGGCTCGGGGTTAAAATTCAGGACCATTAGCGGTAACCCCGAGCCACACTCGGGATTACATCGCAGGATCCTGGTGTGGCTTTACTTACCTTGTCCCCGGGATCCTGCAATGTCCCCCGCTGTGTCTGCGGGCTCCATCCTCCTCCGAAGCCTCTCCGTGCCAGGCTCCGTTCCCTGTGAGCGGCGCGACGCACGGGGGCGGAGCCTGGCGGCAAATTCAAAAAATTGTAAAAACATAACACATACAGTACTGTATGAAATTATTTCACATCCCTTTTGTCCCCAGTGCTTTGTCCTATGCCCTGCATGCAGTTTTATGTTATATATACTGTTCTTTCTGCCTGGAAACTGGAGATTGTCCATAGCAACCAAAAAGTGTCCCTTTACATCAAAAGTGGCTTTAGACCAGCTAGAAAACAGCGATAGTAAATTAGAACACTTGCAAAATTGAGCGATAGTGAATCGTGGGGAAATTTATTTTATTATTATTATTTTTTAAAAATTTTTTTATTATTTATTTTTATTTATTATATTATAATTTATGTTTTTGTGTTTCAGACTTTATAATACCCGGGATATCTACTAGACTCTTGTTTGGACAGATTTAAGTGTGTTATTGTTAAGAATTACAGACCTACAATATAAAACGCCAAATTTCCATGCAAAATAATTGTACCGCTTTCAGCACCTAAAATCCGAAATAATCATACCGCCAGGGAGGTTAAGGGTGAATACCGAGGCAGCTAAATATGGCTATCATCCCAATTCACCTAAATACCGTGTCCCCTTTCAAAAAAATATATTTTTTCAATCCTCGCAACTTAATCTCCTATCTATACCTCTCAGTGTGTACGGATAGGAGCCATTCTAATTGGTTGGCACCATCACATGGACGGCGCTGGCCAATCAGACTCCACCTAGCCCGTTCTGTTCATGCTGGAGGAGAGGAGAGAAAACCAGGAGGATTTTAAATCCCAGGACCAGTAAAGCGACGCCCTGGTGTGCCACAGTGGGGGATCGTGAGACTTAGCGGGACCGGTGGGGATGAGGAGGGGGTCCAGTGTAATTTCACCCTACAGATTTTCTGTAAAAGTGAACTTACCCTTTAGAGATATTTTAGTGGTAGTTGTTCATGTTGGTTAAATGTTGCAATCCCCTGGTGGTTTACATGGTTGGAGCGCTCTTTTAATTAAGATATAACTAGGGTATTTTCCTAGGGATAGTTAAAAATGGCTTTAATATAGTCCTTAATATGAATGTACAGGTAGAAAAGCATCGAACAAGACACACAGGGATTCATTTAGTTATAGGAAACTAGACTGCTCATTTTCCAAAGAAATTTTTCTTTAGCATAGTGAATGTGGTGAAAGTTCACTTTGCAAAACATACCTCATCACATGCAAGGGAAACAAAAAGAAGAAAAAAACCTGTATGTTTCTTTCAAAAAAAGCATTTCTGAGCAGGGATGTATACTTCAGTAATTCAAGGATTAGGAATAGAATGATAGCCCCTTATTACTTCTTTTTAGTCAGTTCTTGGTACACTTGGTGACTTGTTATTAGTCTAAAGCCTAGTACACACGGGCCAAATGAAAGGTTCAATAGAAGCCGGCCTTTCAAAGGGGCATGACTGAAAAAGGTCTGCCAATCTACTGAATGGCTGAGATCGCTGACCGGAGTGTTCCCTGTCAGAACACAATAGCACAGCAGGGGAGATCACTGTACTAACATTGCATAGTTGGCACATCGGCTCCTCCTTTAATTCAATCCTTGCTGGATTGAATGAAAAAAAAACCTAGTCGTGTGTACCAGGCTTAAGGCTCTGTTCACACCTATGCAGGTGCTATAGTGCAAGTGCATTTTTGCACAATTTCACACAATTTTTCATGCATGCAAATGCAAAAAAGAAGCACATTTTTGTGCGTCATGTGATTGCACACATTTTTGTGCACATTCCTGCAATGCACAAATATGAACCTAATCTAAGATACTGCAAGTGAGTTTGCCAGCCCCCCGAACCTCATTGGATGTATTAAAAAAAAAGCCATAAAGGCCTTGAAATAAACATTACAGCCTTTTATTGATGTAAAAATGTATTCAACCCAAAACCAAAAATGTATTAAATTGTTGCTGACCAATCATCAGAAGATACGATGGCTGCATCAGCTTTCTTTTCTTTGGCTTTTTCCCTCTGTTTTCACCTAGTTATCTGGCCAGTAACACACCTCCGGTGTTAGTGAGACACAACTCTGGAGGAATGAGCATAGGAGGCACAGCAGACCAGCATTGTCAATCTGCGAGGGGGGGGTTAAATGTATAAACAGATTTAGAACCACTAACAAATTGAAGCCAAATTTCAGCACACACTTTATAATCATTTACAACACACAGGGGTTGATTTACTAAAACTGGGGCACTCAGAATCTGTGCATGGTAGCCAATCAGCTTAAAACATCAGTTTGTTCAATTAAGTTTTGACAAAAAAATCTGGAAGCTGATTGGTTTCTATGCAGAGCTGCACCAGATTTTGCACTCTCCAGTTTTAGTAAATCAACCTCACGTTTTTGTTTTTTTTTGGGGTAAAGGTTTTGCATGAATAAATAATATTTTAATAACCCCTGTCAGTGTTAAGTGGTTTGTCTCATCCATGTAAAATGATACATTTTGCTGGAGAGTTTTTGCTGTGAAAAGCATTAGACTTGCTGGCTGGATGACCAGATGAAAATAGAAGAAAAAAAGCCAGAAAAAGAAAACGAATGCAGCCATCACATCTAAGAATTGGTAAGCTGCAATATATTAAATGTTTGCTTTGGGGTTTAATACTGCTTTAAGGACCTATGCAAACAACCTACAAATTCCAGCTGTAAATTTGATCCATCAAACATTTTATCTTCATTCCCACTATTATCAGATTTAAAAAAAAGTGGAAAGCTTTCAGCTGCCTTTGCCTGCAATATGCCCCACTGACACTTGGTTGCAGATCTAAAAAAAAGATTTGACATGAGATCATAAATAACAAAAGCCTCAAAGTATTTTAGTAAATATAAGTTAAAATCATAAACAGAAAATCCAGTTTTCCAATGATGGTTTCAATCATATCATAATTTTACAAGAAGATATGGTAGCTTTACAAATGACAGCCATAATCCTCCTGAAGGTTAAGGCATGATATGAATATCCCCAGTTTGAAATCCCTATGATCTATATATCATAAGTACCTATCTATAAGTATCAGATACATCATAGACACTAATACTGTCATTGGAAATGCATAGAAGGAAACAAATAGCCTACCAGTTATACACAAATTCATTTAAACCAAGACGATCTATATTTAAGAGAGACAGAAAACTTGCCAGCAAGACCAGACATCTATATTAACATGTCAGCCTTGTTGCAAAGTGCTATTTTCATATACAAATGAATGTATATTATATCAAATCCAAATACTGCCTGTTTGAAGAATAAATGCACGAAAGCTATAAAGCAGTTTTTACAGATAAATAGGTGTAACATTTTAATAACAAGCAAATAACTATTAACTTAAAAAAAAATAGTGACATTCGTAAAAGTTATTCTATCTGTAATGCATTGTCCCTTTCTATTAAAGTGTTGTTAATTATTTATAGGATTATGCAGATGGGAAAATTTTCTCCATAGCGATTATGAATAGCTAATTACTAATGCATGCTGTATTGTGCTGAACAAAGCAATAACACTCTATTGTACAAGAGACTAGTCCTTATTTAACCTCAAGCATAGTTATCCAAACTTTAAAAGAGGAGCTAAAATAAAATCTGTATATTAGTGTACTGATTTATAAAAGGTTTGCCATCCCAGCGAGCCTACAACTACTTCAAACAGCTACTCAAGTTTGAGAAAAATGTATGGGAGGACATGAGGGACATGAACTAAGGGTTGCGCGGATGGTAAACCTTTTTGTAAATTAGCCACAAAGTATACACTTTTATCATGAATAAGAATCAAAGGCATACAGTAGCAGTATAATATACTAATAATGTGTTAATCTGCAATGAAATGAAGAATTACTTAGCACTCTGGTTTCAGTAGCTAAATTATATATCTGTCACTCTTTTAGACTCATAATATGGCAATAGTGATTAACTGTCTATGAGGTAATTTAATTAGGTTCCAAAAAAAATCATGTACATGCCGTAGAAATAAAAAAACACCATTGTGTAGAGTCTCAACCTTTTATAAAAGACTAAGATCGATGAGTATCCTTCACTTCCCAACCAACACCATCTTTTATTATATCCCTCATGAAAAGTATAGTGAGGAACTAATTATGACCAAAGATCTTAGGCTTATGGAAAGGTATAAGGAGCCCCATAGGTTTTACCATAGGTCACCCATGTTATCTGTGATATATACAGGCTTACCTTTTTCTGATCTTCAAGCTTATGACTAATTGGATTCTTCCCATGTTTGCTCATTTCCGAAGATAAATCCATCACACCTACTTCTGCCCTTTGGAGTGGAGACTGCTCAGCAAACTAATCCACAATTTCGGAGTAACAAACACACAGATGTGCGTTTTCTTCCATCACAATACTGTGCTGAACATTACTGAGTCCAGGAAATTGTTAACAAGAACATTTATCAAACCCAGGAAATAAACCTCGCAACTCGGTCTTGAAGCCTTCAGTATCAGCATATCGGTCTAAAACACAGACTCTGAATGAGACCTGTATCCATCTAGAACTTAAACTCCAGTTGCTATCTTCTGCATTCTTCGCTCCCTTCCATTTTGGAGAAAATTTACATTTCTTCTATGAACCTGTCAAGATAAAACATAGAAATTTAGTGCTATATCTAAACTCAAAGCATATATTGTACTGTATCCAATCAATCCACGGAAAAAGGACAGTAGTGATATTTTAGAAATTCAATTCTTTTGGTTTATAGCTTTAGATATCTGATCATCTGGCAACTCCAACTGCACAAGTTATTTAAAAAATATTCAATCTGTATTCCAATCTTGATAAATGCATACCAAGTTTAAAAAATCTTCAGATTGCTCCACAGAGGTGTCTGGAGCCGAGGAGGGGTGACTTCTTAAAATGAAATTCCCCTCCAGTTAAATAGAAAATGTATTCCTTAATGCAGTGCAAAACCTTACACAAACCATGAACTTCAAAACTTCTAATATAGTAAAGATTTTAGTTGTGTATGAATGAATAGAGAATGCAACTAATTTAACCTGCATGAGGTTGCACAATTAATTTTTTTTTTTTATAAAAACAACAGCTTTCTTGAATAATGCAAGCAACATAATTAAGCTATTTAATTCATAAAAGAACATCATAATTACAGATTTCAGTTAAAAAAATGGATTGCTTTTCTAACGCGTAAGGTTTTGGCTTAGGCCAGCCTTTTTGTGGGAGCAGCTTAATTCAATTACCTGACAAAAAAAAAGTAGTTTACAAGAAACAACGTAACTATAATTGAATGAACATCCTGATTCACCCTGCATGAAAATTACACTCTCTAAACATCCTGGGGGACAAAGGCAGAATAATAAAGCAAGAACATGTAGCCAGGGCTTTTACAAAGCAAAGTGCTTAACTCCAGTTTGCATTACTTATATATAAACTGACAACAATGAAATGTTATGCTGCCGAGACCTAAAATACTACAAAAGAAGAGGAGATATGAACTCACAGACTATAAACTTCATTTTAATTTTATATACAGGTATATATATATTTCACTTTTTATTTTAAATTCTTATTTTACAAATGAGTATTTAATATAGAGTACTCCAGGACACTACATTATGAGTCTAAAGGAAGCCTAGCAGAAACAGGTTACTTTCATTCTCTTTTCCTGACTTGAACATCATTTTGCCTATGAACAGGGCAGGAAAAATTTACAAGAAATTGAAAGAAGAAAATAAAATATGCCTATACAAAACAACCTGCATTTTCCTTTATGCAGCCTGCTGTCACAGACAACCTCTTGGGCAAAACACATGTAACGGTTGATGCTTTCCACGTATTGCTGCTTCTCCAGAAGCACACACATTTACATATTACTTTGCTGGTAGGTTTGATGTGTAGGTTACCAGAGAATGCATCTCATGCACAAGACCTGAGTAAGCATTTTAAAGAATACATTAATTCAAGTTGCAAAGTGCATGTTTTAATTGATTCCATCCACATAAACATATTTTTTTACAGGAGGCTGGAAATTTGGAAAGTCTGTTTTAAATGTAAGTCGGAGTTGGAATTCAATTGTATAGCAAAGCAAACGCACAATGCAGTGGGATAGGATATTTTAAATTAAGAATTAAATGAAAATGAAAATTTAAAGAGCTAGCAGCACAGATATTATTTGCAGATAACTCAAAGGAGCCACTTTTTTTTTATCTGCTTAGGACTTAATGGTCAAATTTGAACTCCAAATAAACATACATACAACAAACAACTTAATATACAGATGAAAAACATATAAAGTAGCTGTATTTGTATTTCATTCGATCCAGTGCTGGGCATGTCTTCAGCTCTTTCCCCTTGCTCAAGTGCCTCCATGGGAAGCAGCTTCCCGTGGGGGCACTGAACAGAGAGGAGGGGCCAGGGGTGCTGGCAGGGGACCCGAGAAGAGGAGGTTTGGGGCCGCTCTGTGCAATTCAATTGCACAGAGTAGGTAAATATAGAGATGTTTGTTATTTAACAAAAAAACTTTACAATCAATTTAAAGACATGGTATAAACCATAATATTAATTTGTCATTTTTCGTACTTACTTTTTGTTAACCCTGACTATAATTAATAAGAAAAGAAAATATATTGAAAAAACATTAAAAATGCTCACTATGTTGCGGATACAAAAATTTAGTACATGCATTAAAAACTATTTATGCTGAGTATTTTTTATTGTTTTATGCACACTTAGATCTATCATAATGCAGTCTAAGGTATCTGCCTGTATGTCTAAATGAGATCTCTGATAAACATACTTCATCTTCATTGCATTGTATAAATATTGTACGTATTCCCTTTGGCTTTCATGCTGCAAATTTCAAATTGTGAAGCAGACTCTTTTTTAATTAACATAATTAATTTAAACAAATGTAGAGCTGAACAAGCAGACTGCTTCCAACAACAACATGGCAATATTTATGGAATATGTTTCCATGGTATTGCTATTACTGCAACACAGGTGTGAAAATTATACCTTTTACTCATTACTTAGTTTAAATAAAAAGTGTGTATTTTGTGGAGTCGGTACCTGCCATTTACATATGAATCACCATTTCAAACACACAAAAAAGTCTGCAGATTCACATCTGCAGTTTAACCTTTAGAAAATGTATAGTTATTAACTAATGGATTCCCATCAACACGGCTTAAATGGATAGGAGACAGCAATCTCACATCATAAAAACAATATGACCATTACAGGATTGAAACATGTCCATACATGAGCAACTTAATGTGTTATTTTGAAATAGAACATGTGTGTTTCAAACTTTTTTCATTATTGTGTGTGTTATATCAACCTCACAAAAGCATATTATATTAACTTTGACTAATGTAACTACAGGATGTAAGGTATATCCAAGATCTATGTGAATCAAAAGAACCCCTAATAAAAAAATGTAACCGACCTGTTGAAGCTAAAAAAGTTAGCACCAGGTAATTCCTGGTTCCAATGCTTTGGCATTGAGTTCCGAAACAGCAAAAAAGTATTGACCCCTACTATTACAGGAAAACTACTTTTGTACCGTTAACCTTTATGCTTACTCCCCCATCCCCCACCCCCAAAACTTATCCCTAACTGTCCCCGCCCTGTCAAATCCTAGCTGCACAACTCTCATATCTCACCACTGCAAAGTCTCTCATCTTGGCAAGTTCTACAGCTGTGCATGTGTGGAAAAATCCCATTCATTTTGACCCACCATCAGGACACATAATGGAAGGCCTCTCCATAGGAAAAATTGTACAAGTATACAGTATGTAAAAAAAAAAAAGCTGCCCAGCTGGGTGACCTTGAATAGGCATCTGTGTGGTTCTCAGCTGGCCGCACAGGGAGGCTATGACAGCACCTAGGAAAGGTGAGTGTAAGACTGAAGAGAATGGAGGAGAGTTGCTGGGGTAAATTGTAAAAAAATGACAGTTATCCTTTATATTTTTTTACACAAAGCAATATTCTGTAGATTTCAACCCTTTTCAAACAGCTTTGAATCGCAAATCGATTAAACAAACCAATGCAACCTATATAATCATATAAACTTTGTTGGTAGGATGCCTTTTATATGTTCAATAATTCATGTAATTAAAATGTTTGAAATTGCCAGAAAACAGCCCTAACGCTCAATCTAACATCTGAATGAACCCTTTATTATTTCCCAAGTAATTTGTTAGACTTACGCCTTTTTACAAGTTTACAAGCTACAGAAAACGTGTAGACCATACGATAGAAGTCCTCGTTTGACTTTTTCTTCATTTCTTAGTTAAGATATTAACAACATAGGCAGTGTACTATCTTCAAAGAGTCAGTCAATGAAACATTTAAAATGTAACTGTGATTCTTTTGTACGTGGGTTGTCCCATTCTTATGCCCACCATATAGGGACATCATCCTGGGCATAGAGGTGGTTTGACTACCAGACACCCATATATGAAGACTCTACCTTCTCTATATTATACCTAGGGATTGTTTTCTGCCTGCCTAGTTTATATAACCGTACCCAGTATGTAGTTTTCTAGTTACTGCAACCAGGATTGTGTCTTTCCTTTTTCTTCTATATGCTTTGACCAAAATCTTGTGGGTCTCACTGGTCCTAATGTATATCACTTATATATACAGGTATGCATTTGTTTGTCTTTTATGACTATGTTTGTACCTTTTGGTCTGTCACGGTTCTTTTGAACGGTATCGCAATATTTGAAAAACTGTTCTATTGTATCTTAATATTTGAAAAACTTAATAGAAAAACAGATTAACGATAAATGTAACTGTGAGCAAAATCAAAATTTACAAATATAATGCAGTCTGTCATTAGCATTAACACATTTCAAAGCCCCGATGAACGGGACCTCTTGAAACCCTTGACTTGTTAGCTGATTTTTCTACTTGTAGAACCCAAAATAGGGGTGCATTCAAATCACACAGCAGTGTTGTCACCCTGTCCACAGGGCAATCACAGAGGGACATTTTAAATAGACGTTAAGTGTCAAACAGGTTAAAGCCCCACTCCAGATAACAGAAATTACAGAAGCATTTACAGAGTTGAGGGTTTTTTTAGAAAAAAGGTTTAGCCATATGAAAAAAAAAAGGTAACCGTTAGTTAGCCAGTGTTGACTGGTTTGTCCCTCTGAGATTTCCCTGTGCACAGGGTGACAACACTGCTGTGTGATTTTGGGTTCTACAAATAGAAAAATCAGCTAATAGGTGAAACGTTTCCTTGACAGTTTGACCTATTAAAGTAATAGAGAATGATGGATCCACTGATAGGATCAATGGGTAATAAACTATGTTACAGGGGGACAACACAATAACTGCTGTGTTAATGCTATTACCTGTAAATATCCTATATGAATATTTTATTTTGCCTATAGTTATACTTTAACCTCCTAAATGCTAACCATAATTAAACTCTAGTTAACACTTTTTCATCCAAGGTGAGATGTCAAGAGCATAAGTACAGTCCCAAGCCAATGTCTGCACAACACACACAGTTCAATGCCAAAACCTACAGATCTAATGCAAACAAGCATTGTGTAATGGACTTTATTTTGTGGCTATAGTGGTGCCTTTCTTTTTTCATGGTCTTTTTAGGGACAGCCTTTATTTAAATAGATATATAACCATTCTAAATAAGGCCCCATTCACATATGGGAGATTCTTCTGCTATTCTGCCTACGATTACAAAACTTGGCAAAGCAAGCAAAGCATGGCACCCCAAATATGGAGCAATTTTGCAGCGATTGTTGTGCAACAAAACTCGTGATGATCGCGGCAAAACCAAAATTTGGTTCCTGAGCTTCTCTGGATCGACGTTTGTGCATAAGGCAATGAATTCAAGTGAATGGGCTACCCTATGCGCAACACAAATTTCCACATGTGAATCGCACTGTTTAAAATGCTAGCGGGAACCTGCGTTCCTGGGAAGAGAAATGTTAACTGGGCCTAAGAATGCATAACAAATAAAACTACAAGAATTAAAAATCTAAATAATTTGTGTAGTAAGCAAAATACATCTCTATCTATCCAGCTGCTTTTGTGCAGTGGCAGCATGACTTTCTAAAATCATTAAAACATTCTCAAGTCAAGCTCAGGGTATAAACACTCCACCTCAGCACTAATTAGAGGTAATTTAGTAATTATGGACCAGTAACAGTATGTCCCTATTAGTTTGTTGTTTCTTATGATTTTGAAGTGGTCATCTTTTATCACAATACCCTCTTTCAGTGGTATTTAAAGAAATATTTATGTTCAATGTATTTTGAAGAAAGAATAAAAAAAAATGTTCCTATTTCAACCAGGAAAGGTCCACACCCTCCATTCATGGATCGTGTTTTATTCATAGAAGCTGTAGTAACATTTTCTATGAAAGACAGAGCTGGGCAGAAAGGGCAGGCATATTCAGCACTCTGTTACAGCTCCCTTAGTTTATCAACCCCACTGAATCAGAATTCTGCCAAATGCAGGAGCACAAGGGACACATATCACTAAAGGTAAGCAATGTCCCATGTGCTTATTCTTTATTCATTCTTTATTTATTGTTATTTTTTAACATAACTTAGGCTTTAATAAATTAGATTGAACTATTTTTTGTTTTACATTGTGTATTAAATTATTTATTTTTACACATTACCAAAGCAATATCCTGAAATAAACATTTCACATACATACATACATTCCACAATGGTAGAAATGGTGAAAAAACTCAAATAGAAGGAAATACAATTTATTAATAAAAAGTTTTTGTTTTATTTTACTATATAGGATTGCAACAGAAGCAGGTTATTGTACAAGCCTGTGATCTGTGCCAAGAGGACCGATAAAAAGTTTCTGTAACTTGCTGCTGCAGTGATCATTCAAGAGGAGCCAATCCAATTGGCTCCTATTTGCAGACTGGGGCCTCATCTGTTAGTATGACAGCTGGTGCCAGTGTGGGTGCAATGGAAGAGAGGCAGGGGTCAAAATACATAAAGTCACCATGATTAACTCCTCTTCAATGGTCCAGAGGTCTTCTACTATTTTGAATGGCCAGCATGGGATGAGGTTACATGTGCAGCAGTCAGTCTTCTTGGTACCCTTGACAGCAATGTAAACTGAGCTGCGCTTGTGCAGCTTAGTTTACATGCCACACAAGACTGCAAGTGGGCAGGTCTCTTCACTGCATGTCTCTTCTGTGATAAATAACCCATCTGTTTGTTAGTTTTTAATGTTGCCTTTAGTTCCACTTTAAGAGCTTAAAGCTGAACTACGGGCACAAAAAATTTCAATTACATTGATAAGGTTAAATAAAGTCACTGGTCCATCAGTTCAGTGTGTGTGTGTGTGTGTGTGTGTGTGTGTGTGTGTGCGTGTGTGTATGTTTATATCACTACCATTTTCAATATCCCTCTTCATTGTGTTTGCTACGCAACACATCTGAAAGTCCTTCCTTACTGCTCTAACAGTAAAGAACCCCTTAAGCAGTTTAAGATTGAACGACTTTACATCCAACTTCATTGTGTGCTTCCGTGTCTTCTTTCAAAACGTAAGATTAAATAGTTTTCTCCCAATGCTAAAGCCACCATGTAAAGATTTGTATATCACCATCATATCCCCTCTTAAGCGCCTCTTCTCCAGGGAGAAGATGATGGTAACTGTAGTCGTTCTTCATAACTGAGGTTTTCCAGTCCCCTTATTTGTTGCCCATCTCTGGACTCTCTCCAGGTCCAGCACATCCTCCCTGAGGATCGGTGACCAGATACTCTAGATGTGACCAAACCAGTGTGGTAAAATTATAGTTTTATCTCTTGAGTAAATACCATTTTTAATGCATGATAATAGTCAGCTGGCCATGCTTGCTGCAGCTTGGCACTGCATGCTATTGCTGAGTCTGTGATCTATTAGGACCCCCCGATCCTTTTCTATATTTGATTCCCCCAGAGGTTATACCCCCTAGCAAGTAAATTACATGCCTACTTTTGACTCCCGAGTGCATGACTTTACATTTTTCAATAATAAACATCATCGGCCATGTAGCTGCCCATACTATTTTATGGAGGTCTTCTTGTAAAGTTGCTATAGCCTGTTGTGAAGGTATTGCCCTGCTTAGCTTGTTATAATCAGAAAAAACTCAAACTGAACTATTTTTTTTCAACCTTTTATATGGGTTATGAACAAGTTAAACAGACTTGGTCCCAGGACAGAGCCCTGGGGCACCCCACATTTATAACTCCAGGCCACGAAGGATATGAATCCTCTTTGAGAGCACCACATGCCTTTGCAGACCCAGTTATTACCTTGTAAAAGTAGCAGTGACATCATCACTGCATTGTATTTAACCTCTGCAGAGATCAGAGCTGTAGGAATAATCCAGCAGGTCCACCCACTAAGAGGGTGCCAATACAAGACCAGTCTCCCTGCACATGACTTTCATGGAGAGAGAGCTGCAGTGACCAGCAGTCGTTCCTGCACAGAGGAGATTTTCACACTGGATTACTGCACAGATCTGGGAGAAATACACAAAGCACTCCAAAATTCAAGTAAGAATACATTTACATCTTGTATTTAGACCATATTTGCTCATCTCGGAGTTGAGCTTTAAATATTAGTTTGAAAATTCCTTTTAATACTCTTCTAAAACATGGCATATTACACTTCATCAAAAATGCCTTATGCCAGCAGTGCTGCTGCAGATTTCTCTTTCATATGCTGGCATTTGGCAAGATATGACAGACACCCTTTTAAGTGATGATGAAAAGATGATATAGGTGTAGTTCTCTGCCAAGAGTTTGCAGCTTAATAGTGTTGCAGCATGACTCTGTGTAATACTCTGTCATTCATACAGTCGAAAAATGTATAGGCTTATCAGACAAAGGTCACATTTTACAAAGACACCGCCACTCAGAATAAAGCGGCAAGGAAATATCAGATGCAGATAGGATAGAGGAGACAGGTGTTCTGCAACTCAGCGTGAAATGTGAAAAGAGCTAAGAAAATAAACAAACCTGAACAGAAGGTGCAAATTATGGAAGGGATGTGTTCCCCAGGGCCTCACTTTGCCCTTGACTTTCCTAAAACTCATTCATATCTTACCCATTATTATCATCCATTGATAACACACTTGCAATATATTAATATTTGTCCTTTCATAAAGAAAGCATTGGTCTCTAGCTGACACTTGAGGTTCTTGAGGCAGTGCTTTTGGTGTGAAAACAAATTAAAAATAATGTGTTCTCTATCATGAAGATGACTCTTAACCTAACCCTAACACTTAAAGTGACACTAAATGATATCCTTTTTCTCTAAAAATTGATACACATCCACTACTTAATTACCATGTAATCTATTTTTCATTAAACTGTTCCCTGCTGCGTTTTCTTGCCCCCTTGCAAAGTCCCCCATCAGCTCCAAAAATTTGCTTTCATTTGTGTGGCATGAGAAGTACATGTTAGATATGGTCACGTGCACTGCTTTATGCACACTACAAATCTCATAGTCCCTCCCAGGAGCAGGCAAGGAAAAGTGTCTAGGGTCCTAAACACAATGGGGTTGATTTACTGAAACTAGAGAGTGCAAAATCTGATGCAGCTGTGCATGGTAGCCAATCAGTTTCTAACTTCAGCTTGTTCAATTAAGCTTTGACAGAAAAACCTGGAAAATGATTGGTTTCTATGCACAGCTGCACCAGATTTTGTACTCTCAAGTTTTAGTAAATCAACCCCAGTGAGACTATGGAGAACAAACATAGCCACCCTCTAACAGCAAGTCAGATCAAATCAGCAATAAATGGTACTTTTTCAGGTAAGGATTTATACTAGATGTGTGCACAATGGAAAATTTTATTTAGTTTTCATTCGTAAAATACATTGTTTCGTTCTGTTATATTCGTTATGTTACGTTAATTAGTTTTTGGATAATTCGTTTTTTCTGTTGAGTGATGATATTTGTTATACCGAATCGATTTGTTTTGTATGTATATTGATTTGTGATATATTCGTGATAATGATTCGTAGTTTGGAAAGTCATTTGTTTATTGAATCCATTAACACACACAATGACAATATCTCTTCTTCTCTGCTCAAATACAATACAACACCCTTCTCATTCAGTTCTCAGGAATGTACTTTGCCAGTAATCCAACCTCCAGCACAAAATGAATCAGCTAATTGCACTGTAAGATTTACTCCGAGTTGACCTCTTGTTTCATTAGACCTTTAACGAATGAATGAATCATGTCGAATTCATTTGGTATTTTTGCTATAATTTCTTTCGTATTCGTTGAAATTCGTTATCTTTTTCTTCGGACATCTGGATGTATTCAAATGTCCGAAAGATGCAAAATTTGCCCGAATTTCGATTTGTTACTAAACTGTTTGCACATGTCTAATTTATACTTGAATATAGTTTCATGTGATGTCTTTGTAATGCAAATTCAGCAATACTGATTGTATGGCTGAATTTGCATTGCATTCGCACCATAATGGTGCAGGACCCTTTTTTGATCCGCACTGGAATCGGATTGCATGGGTGTTCACACCCATGCGATCTGATTCCTGCACCATTTGGAAGTTCACACTGTGATCTGCAAACTGATCTGGGGGTGCCATTAACTTTGTATTGACACCCTCAGCTGTTCGCAGATGTCAGCGTGAACATGCAATGCGCGCTGGTTCCAGCATCACATATATGTGAACTGGAACTAAATGTAGCCTGAACCCTAACACCTAACACTTAACCCTTAAACCCTAACCTTAGACATAACCACTTAACCTCTAGCCCTAACCTTAGCCTAAATACTGTACTTACACACACAAAGAGTGATGAGAATAAACAAATCTGAACAGAAGGTGCACAACTACTGGAAGGGATGTGTTTTCTTGACTTTAGTAAATATCATTCATTTCTTACCCCGTATTATCAATCTTTCATAGCACACTTTCAATATATTAATATTTATTGTATAATAAGGAAAGGACAATTTGTTCTCCTGAGCCAACTCTTGTACATAGTTATTGGTACAGTGCTTTTGGCGCTAAAAAAAAATTTAAAAATAAGTTTTCTCCCATGTTAATGATCCTTAACCTAACCTTACACTTAAAATGGTTGTAAAGTCAGAAGGTTTTTTTATCTTAATGCATTCTATGCATTAAGATAAAAAAGAAAAAACCTTCTGTGTGCAGCATCCGTCTCAGCACACCCTAATACTTACCCAAGCCCCACCTCTCTCCAACAATGTCCACGAGTGCCTCGGCCGTCCGGGACTCTCCTTCTGATAGGCTTAGACACAAAGTCAGTTAGCCAATCAGGAGAGAGAGGGGGCAGGGCCGAACCAGATCTCCTTGTCTGAATGGACACAGGGACCTGTGACTGGGCTCAGGTGCCCCCATAGCAAGCTGCTTGCTGTGGGGCACTTGACAGGAGTGAGGGGCCAGGAGACCCGAAGAGGGACCCGAGAAGAAGAGGATCCGGGCTGCTCTGTGCAAACCCACTGCACAGGGCAGGTAAGTATAACATGTTTTAGAGAAAAAAAAATGAGACTTACAATCAAACTCTAAGCACAAGCTCTAAAATGTAATTTGAACCCTAACACTTAAGCCTTAAATCCTAACCCTAGACATAACCAGCCTGTAGCCCTAACTTTAACCTAAGTGTTAAAATTAAATGAAAGTAGATAGAAACTCATTATATCACTTACTGTAAGTCTCAAATGTTTACTACAGGTTTGCTTTATTACTCTGTTAGATTTAGAGATGTGCACAACAAAATAAAATTGTTTTGTTTTGTTTTGCATTTGTTAAGTTAATCATTTTGTTTCATAATATTTGCTATGGTTATAATGATTAATTTTTAGAATTCGTTTCATATATCCGGATATGTTTCGTACGGTTGTGCTCATAAGTTTACATACCCTGGTAGAATTTATGATATCTTGGCTATTTTTCAGAGAATATGAATGCTAGCACAAAAACTTTTCTTTCACTCATAGTTAGTGTTTGGCTGAACCATTTATTATCATTCAACTGTGTTTACTCTTTTTAAATTTATAATAACAACTGAAACTACCCAAATGACCCTGTGGTCTTTGTGGATGCGGCTCTTTATCTTCTCAGATGGTAAAGCTACCCATTCCTCTTGGCAAAAAGCCTCCAGTTCCTGTAAATGATTTGGCTGTCTTACATGAACTGTACGTTATAAGATCTCCCCAGAGTGGCTCACTGATATTGAGGTCAGGAGACTGAGACGGCCACTCCAGAACCTTCACTTTATTCTGCTGTAGCCAATGACAGGTCGACTTGGCCTTGTATTTTGGATCATTGTCATGTTGGAGTGTCCAAGTACGTCCCATGCGCAACTTCCTGGCTGATGAATGCAAATGTTCCTCCAGTATTTTTTGATAACATACTGCATTCATCTTGCCAACAATTTTGACCAAATTTCCTGTGCCTTTGTAGCTCACACACCAAAACATCAGCGATCCACCTCTGTACCTTTCATCATAGGCCTTGTTAACTCCTCTCCAAATGTAGCATTTATTGTTGTGGCTAAAAAGCTCAAATGATCACTCCAAATTACTTTGTGCCAGAAGGTTTGAGGCTTGTCTCTGTACTGTTTGGTGTGCCATTTGCATAGTAATGGCTTTCTTCTGGCGACTCGAGCATGCAGCCCATCTTTCTTCAAGTGCCGCCTTATTGTGCATCTTGAAACAGCCACACCACATGTTTTCAAAGAGTCCTGTATTTCACCTGAAGTTATTTGTGGGTTTTTCTTTGCATCACAAACAATTTTCCTGGCAATTTTGGCTGAAATTTTAGTTGGTCTACCTGACCGTGGTTTGGTTTCAACAGAACCCCTCATTTTCCACTTCTTGATTAGAGTTTGAACACTGCTTAATGGCATTCTAAATTCCTTGGATATCTTTTTATATCCCTTTCCTCTTTTATACAGTTCAGCTACCTTTTCCCGCAGATCCTTTAACAATTTTTTTGCTTTCCCCATGACTCAGAATCCAGAAACGTCAGTGCAGCACTGGATGAAAGATGCAAGGGTCTGTCAGGAGTCCAGAAACTCACTGACCTTTGTGGCCGAGTTCACACTGGTACCACACGACAGTCATACGACTGTGGACCCGACTTTGCCCTGCGACTTGAAGTCTGACATCAGTCCGACTTCAATGAATGGGAATCCGACTTTTGATCCCGACAATACAAGCACCTTGTGCCTTTTTTTAAAGCGCCCCCGTCCCCACGAGCTCGCACAGCAAAGAAAACACATACGGAAGTCGCGCCCGCATATGTAAACGGTGTTCAAATCACACATGTGAGGTATCGCCGCGATCGTCAGTGCGGGAGCAATAATTCTAGCACTAGACCTCCTCTGTAACTCTAACCTGGTAACTGTAAAAGAAATGTAAAATGTTGCATATGGAGTTTTTTAGGTACCGTAGTTTGTCGCCCTTCCACAAGTACATGCAATTATAAAGCGTGACATGTTTGGTATCTATTTACTCGGCGTAACATCATCTTTCACATTATACAAAAAATTGGGCTAACTTTACTGTTTGTTTTTTTTTAAATTCATGAAAGTGTCCCTTTTCCCAAAAAGTTGCGTTTAAAACACCGCTGCAGAAATACCGTGTGATAAAAATTATTGCAACAATCACCATTTTGTTCTCTAGATTCTCTTCTAAAAATATATATATAATGTTTGGGGGCTTTAAGTAATTTTCTAGCAAAAAATACGGATTTTAACTTGTAAACACCAAATGTCAAAAATAGGCTTAGTCATGAAAGGGTTATGTAAAATCAGCATATAGATAGCATTTTTTTAAGTCTTTATTTAGTCAAGGGACAATTTACCCCCCCCCAGAGTTTTTGTTCTCACTTCTGAGTGGCAGTTTTCACTTCTGCATGTCAGCACAGGAAGTTCAGTGGGGGAGGAGCTGTATGTGACATAACTGCTGGAGCTCAGTCAATGATTTAGTGCATGCACAAGAGAGGAAGCTTCTGACATGTCCCAAGTATTCTCTAGAAAAAACATAGACCCTTTTGTTTTACCATTTTGTGGTGTTTACAGTATGTACTGCTTTGTGTGGTATTCCAAGCTATTTTACCAACACCTTTCCACATATTTCCTGATTATTTAGAAACTGTCTGTGTCCAGGAGATATTCCTCATTTGCCTGTGCTACACATGTGACTCTTTAAGTCCCATTTACACTTTTCATGCAAATGCGCGTTCCCGCTCGCTTTTTCTTTATGTGTTTCTGTGCGTTGCGCATAGGGCAGCCCATTTGCTTACATGGGCTGCCCTATGCACGACTAAAGCACCAAAGAAGCTCCTGTACCTTTTCAGGTGTGCTGTGTTGCATATTTTTCAGCAGACGTTTGATTTTTCTGTGTTCAATTGAGGAGCAAAATCCATCACGTTTGGAGTTCCATTAACTGGTTCCCGACCAGCCGCCGCAGTTGTACTGCGGCAGGTTGGCTCTCCTGCGCGAATCGCCATCATTATACTTCGGGCGCATACACGGCAATCATTCGCTAGCAGGAGAGCCAATCATCGGGTCAGGCGAACTCGATGTCCGTCGGCTACCCGCGATGGCTCCACAGAGAGGCAGAACGGGGATCTGCCAGTGTAAACAAAGCAGATCCCCATTCTGTCAGGGGAGTAGAGTGAGATTGTCTATTCCTAGTGATTAGGAACAGCGATCTCTCTCTACTCCCTGTCAGTCCACTCCCCCCACAGTTAGAAAGCACCTCCTTAGGGAGCATTTAACCCTTTGATCGCTCCTGGTGTTAACCCCTTCCATGTCAGTGTAATTTATACAGTAATCAGTACATTTTTAGAGCACTGATCACTGTATCAATGTCACTGGTCCCAAAAAAGTGTCAAAAGTGTCCGTTCTGTCCGCCGCAATGTCTCAGTCCTGCTAAAAATCGCAGATCACCGCCATAACTAGTAAAAAAAAAATTATAATAAAAATGCCATAAATCTATCCCCTATTTTGTAGACGCAATACCTTTTGCACAAACCAATCAATATACGCTAATCGAGATTTTTTTTTACCAAAAATATGTAGAAGAGTACATATCGGCCTAAACTGAGGAAGAAATCTGTTTTTTTACATTTTTGGGGGGATAATTATTATAGCAAAAAGTTAAAAATATTGGTTTTTTTTTCAAAATTTGTGCTCTTTTTTTTGTTTATAGCGCAAAAAATAAAAACCGCTGAGATGATCAAGTACCACCAAACAAAAGCTCTATTTGTGGGAAAAAAAAAGGACATCAATTTTGTTTGGGTACAGCATCGCACGACTGTGCAATTGTCAGTTAAAATGACGCAGTGCCGTATCGCAAATAATGGTCTGGTCAGGAAGTGGGTAAATCCTTCCGGGGCTGAAGTGGTTAAGTAATAATGCCACCACAAGTGTGTCGAGCATTTTACGGCATTTTGGAAAATGTAGGCAGAAACACACGATTGTGCCTGTGTTTTCAGTGCAGCCAAGTGTAAATGGGGTTTTAGTGATGGTAACAAATATGTAAAAATAACAAGCTCTGCAAGCTGAGATGAATCTGAGAACAAGCGGTGTACATACCTTACCTTTTACAGAAATGATTTTGTTATTACATACCTTTCCTTTTACAGAAATGATTTTGTTATTTAGATAATATATATAATAGGATTAATAAGTTCAGTCTGCTTATGACACAACATTGAGCGCACTAAAGAATCACGGGACATCTAGATCTATTTTCAAACACAGAACAGCAAGACCAATGACTTTATCTTCCCTACAGAAACAGGACTTTTGAAGCAGAAACATTTGGCTCTCACATCGAAAAAAATTCTTTGAGAAAAAAGAGAATCCAAAATAAAAGTACAATTTTACCGAAATATACGTCTCAGACCTAAAGTTTCAGAAAAACATTGTGCTTTTACTAGGGAGAGAGGATTCACCCCAGGTTTTTTTCTTGTTACCTTAACTCAAGAAAGTAAATGTGTACATTGCATACAGTATATATTTTCTTAACTGATTAAAGGTTCTTAGTTATTGGTAAGTATTTGTGCTATTTCACTTTTACTTTTTGGTAAATAATTGTTCTAATTCAGTGTTTCTCAACTCCAGTCCTCAAGGTGCCCCAACAGGTCACGTTTTCCGGATTTTCCTCAGACGAAACGACTGTGGTATTTACTTAGGCAGTGAAACTGATCAAATCACTTGTGCCAAATAATGGAAAGCCTAAAAACATGACCTGTTGGGGCGCCTTAACCTCCCTGGAGGTATGATTATTTCGGATTTTTACGTCTCAAAACGTTACAATTATTTTGCATAGAAATTTGGCATTTTATATTGTAGGCCTGTAATTCTTAGCACTAACACATTTAAATCTGTCCAAACAAGAGTCTAGTAGATATCCCGGGTATGATGAAGTTTGAAACACAAAATCATAAATTATAATATAATAAATAAATATAAATAATTATAAAAAATAATAATATAATAATAATAAAATTAATTTCCCCATGATTCACTATCGCTCAATTCTGCAAGTGTTCTAATTTACTATCGCTGTTTTCTAGCTGGTCTAAAACCACTTTTGACGTAAATGGACACTTTTTGGTTGCAAAAAGAACAGTATATATATCATATAAAACTGCATGCAGGGCATTGGACAAAGCACTGGGGACAAAAAGGATGTGAAATGATTTCATACAGTAATGTAATCTGTAAGATTACAGTGTACTGTATGTATTATGATTTTTCATTTTTTTTAATTAGCCGCCGGGCTCCGCCCCCGTGCGTCGCGACGCTCGCAGGGAACGGAGCCCGGCACAGAGAGGCTTCGGGCAGAGGACAGAGCCCGCGGACACAGCGGGGGGACATCGCAGGATACTGGCGACAAGGTAAGTATACCGCACCAGGATCCTGCAATGCAATCCCCAGTGTGGCTCGGGGTTACTGCTAATGGTGCTGAAATTTAACCCAGAGCCACACTCGGGAAAACCGCCAGAGAGGTTAATGGGACACAAATAACCAAAATTTTAAAAAAAGGTTTTCCTTTAGCTGTACTGTAATACATGATTCAATTTATTTTTTTAACACAAGCAGTATAAGTACCTTAATTTAGCCTGGTATCAGATATTGCATTCCATGTACATCAGGGGCTGGAGTTTTAGAGGAAGAAGCAGTGCAAGGAGACAGTGGGGGGAACTTGCTAAAATTGGAGAGTTTAAAACCTGGTTCAGCTCTGCATAGAAACCAATCAGCTTCTAGGTTTTATTTTAAAAGCTTAGTTGAAGAAGCTGAGGCTAGAAGCTGATTGGCTACTATACACAGCTGCACTAGATTCTGGGTGCTCCAGTTTTAGTAAATCTCCCCCCAATCAGTTCATGTGCTGACAAGAAGCAAAAAGAAGAAGGAGAGACAGAGAGATGACCTCATCACTGTCCCACTTCTCCTTTAACTGCCCAGTGCCAGGCTGTGGCAGGTCCAGAACGACCTGGGCTCAGAGGAAGTGGGTTGAATGAGTTTTACCATGATCAGACTGAGGACATCTAGTAGCAGAAAAAAGTACAGTGGGCAAATCTCTGACTTGGATCTGAATATTGCAGCAAATGCTGGTTTCGATATTTCAATGGGCTAGACTTTTAATTAGTTGATGTTTGGCTTTAAATAACCCCTGCCAAATCCTACACTACTGTGTCTCCACTCTTCGTATACATTTACCGTGTGGCCTGCTTGTGGAGATTCTACTGCACATACACGGTCCAATCGGTAGACTTTTCGTGAGGAGTTTGTGTGGCTCCAAGCAGTGAAGTTTTATGTTGAGTGGGGACATGGATTTGGGGGGGGGGGGGGGGGTTTAGGGAAAAGGGGGTTATTCAAATAATAACTGTACTAAAAGTACAGTTAATAATTTTAAAAGTATTTTATTACAGTGCAAAGCATGCAACTTTCTGTTACTGAGCACATTCATAATAGATACTGGTGTTTGTTGAGGTTTGTGTGTCATTTGTTTGTCATTTATTTTTCAGTTATATTTGATATTCACATCTCTACCACCATACCTAAGGGCTCAATTTCATATTTTGTAATTGATCAAACATATTTTCTATGTTATTCACACTGTGGTGGCTGGCATAAAAGGCTGTCTGTTCAGATTAACTACATTTGCTACACATGGTTACTCGTTCTTATTAGTTCTGCTTCCTAACTCTGGGATTAATGACAGCTTACTGAACAAGTATTAGAGACTTGGATAAATGTATACAAACTATTAACATACATGTTTTTCATCAACATAATCCAATAGAGTATACCTAATAATTCTACTGCTTGCAATTGCAACTGAAAAGACGCCAAATTATTCATGCTTACAGAAATGAATGTAAATATAATAGCTCAAATTCTGCAGTGTCAGCCTACAGCACCGCACATCATATCTTACACAATAAATTAGCTATTCACAGTATTAAGATATGTTTATGTTATTACAGAAGAAAAGCAAGGCAGCTATAGAAGCTTCCTAGAATCCATAATCAGCTATATACTGTACATGTGAACTGACTCGTTTGATGCAGAAGATTTTCTTTACTGACCACCTTGGAAGGTCTGTCCAGTTAAACTGCTATTATAATAAAAATAAAGCATTTATTACATATATATATATATAGATATATATAAATATATATCTATATATATCTATAGATCTATATATATATCTATATATATATAGATATATATTTATATATACTGTAGCATTGTCAAATTACCAAGGTTAATGCATTTTTTAAATACCATATGCTCAAATAAAGTGTTACTAAACCCACAACAGTAAAATCAGTGTGTATATGCATTAAAGCAAGGCCCATAAAGACATGGATGAGCGAGTTTGGGGTAGAGGAATTTTACTGGCCTGCACAGAGTACTGACCTCAACTCGTTAGAACACCTTTGGGATGAATTAGAGTGAAGACTGCGAGCCAGGCCTTCTCATCCACATCAGTGCCTGACCTCACAAATGGTCTTCTGGAAGAATGGTCAAACATTCCCATAGACACACTCCTAAACCTTGTGGACAGCCTTCCCTGAAGAGTTGAAGCTGTGTAGGCTCCATCACACATTTTCCGATCGTGTGTACACAAATCCGACGCACAAAGTGCCACGCATGCTCAGAATAAATTAAGAAACGAAAGCTATTGGCTACTGCCCCGTTTATAGTCCAGATGTACGTGTTTTACGTCACCACGTTCAGAACGATCGGATTTTCCGAAAACTTTGTGCGACCGTATGTATGCAAGACAAGTTCGAGCCAACATCCGTCGGAAAAATCCTAGGATTTTGTTGTCGGAATGTTCGATCAATGTCCGACCGTGTGTACAGGGCATTAGACTGGATGCAATTAAAGTTCATGTGTGTATAAAGGCAGGAGTCCCAATAATTTTGGTAATATAGTGTATATATGCATTATAAATACTTTTTTTTTTCTTTTTTATAAGTGATCACATATCCTCTGATCTCTGCATAAGGAGCTCAGAGACCTGGGCAAGGAGAAACAGCAGCACACTGATCTTCTCAGTGAATGGCGGTGCAGGGGAGGGCATGTCAGCACGTCTGATCATAGAAGGAGAAGCAGGCTGAGCTCCCAGCACAGTCAGAAAACTGACCACGCTGTGCTCTCATGCCTAGTGGGTCAGTTTTTAATAGGAAAGTAGAGGGACTGGCAGGATCACCAAGTATTTCACACAAAGGAAGCAATACAAAGCGAACAGGAAACTTTTTGATACAAGCAAAAGGCACATATCAGGAATATGAAATGCTTGGGTAACATATTCTTTAAATATATAGATCTATAGATTAGGTACAAGAAAAATAATAGTTTACTACATTTATAACAGCTAAGTAGGGATATCAACCAATTACCAAGTGCATAATTTCCAGTGGGGTAGCTAGTTTATACACTTGAGAGAGAAGCAGTAAGGCACAACCAATGTGTAGCATCGCAAAGCAGTAAGTAGAAGTTGTATGGGCATATATAGTTTCTCCCATATACGTTATTACAAACGCTGCCAAACACTTAGCAACTTTCACAAAACATTTATAATATTGTTTATTTAAATTGATTACTGTCATATTGTGTTTTAAGTAAATTAAGGGCCCATTTACACTGGTGCAGTGTGGTAAAATGTGCCTTATTGTGTTTTACTGTAACAAACAGAGTGGTGTTACAGTAGAGGGCAAAGCACCTGCCCTGCATCCTATCACAACATAAATATTGTGCATTGTGGCATGCCGCATTAATAAAAGGAGTTGTTGTCGTGTGTTGGCAACCCGTCCATGATTAATGGACTGAATTAACAGAATGTATGTTAAAGCATGACATTACATGTGTTAACTCATGCTACGACCCAGAGAAACATGAATGGACCCTTAAAACATTATAGTGGCATAATAATTATATGATTCTTTGCCAATGCGAAAGGTCCACAGGTTTTCTATCCCAAAGACTCCTGATTTTTTTGAAAATTCTTTTTTTATTCAGTTTTTAAGCATACAAATAGCAACAGGCCACATTTGCGGCCGACAACCACCGACTATAACACAGTTGCCGGTGGACATTTACATACAAAACACAAACAAAAATCAAACATGAAATTAAATCCCCCCCTCCCTCCCCCCAAATAACAAAACTTTTGCCTAGATATATACAGTCCAAATTGACCTCCAACTGGCACTAGGAGACACCACACCCTCGCTGTCCAACAACTTGGGTCGTGATGTTAAATACAGTCCAAAGCATGACCCGCCTCCCTCTCCCTCCCCCTCCAGCACCAAGAATTTCATATGAAGAAATAATTTCCCCCCCCTACAAGTGATGAGTTATCCTAATGCAGAATTATCAATATTTCTCCTGTATGCCAGTCATATACATCTCCCGTTATGGCCTAATACACCAATATCGATAGCTATAGGTTATCTGTAATTAGTCTGACACCTTATCCACCGATGACATCCAACCCCCCCACACCTTGTCAAATTTGGTCAGTGCCCCCCTACTCAAATAAGTGGCTTTATAAAATGGTACTGCCTTATTAACCAATGCTTTCCAGGATTCCAGGGTTGGGGCTGAGGAACTCTTCCAGGAGAGAATAATCCGCTTTTTGGCATAAAACAACAATAGGGTAAGAAGAGTTCTAATAGCCCTGGTAGTA
Source organism: Aquarana catesbeiana (assembly GCF_042186555.1). NCBI lineage: Eukaryota > Metazoa > Chordata > Amphibia > Anura > Ranidae > Aquarana > Aquarana catesbeiana. Next base: position 258,570,302 of record NC_133326.1, read on the forward strand.
GCTAAGGGCTCTACCAGATGCAGTAAGCATACCTCAACTGTCATGGAAATTGAAATAGAGGTGACCGACCTTATGCAGCCTGCTACATCCTGCCAATACGCTTTGACCTGTAGGCATTCCCAAAAGATATGCATAAAATTCGCTAGTGGCGAGGAGCACCTCCAGCAAGAGGAATGCTGGTTCCCAAACATTCTAGCAAGTCTAGCTGGGGTTAGATAGATCCTGTGCAGAAATTTAAAGTGAATTAGTCTGTCCCTAGTGGAGACCAGGGTCTGAATTGCAATTCCCCATACATCGTCCCAGTCATCTCTATCCAACCCCGAGGTTGCAGCCTCCCACGCTTGTCTGCAAGGTTCCAACAGTTTCGTTGTTTCCTGAAAGAGATCTCTGTATAGGCTGGAAATGGGTTTAGATAAAGAGTCACTGCAAGTCAGTGGTTATAAATCACTGGGCTCAAGGTCAAAAAGTTCTCCTCCAAACTGGGATTGAAAGGCATGCCTTAATTGAATGTACCGAAAAAAATTTATATTTGGTAGTTCATAACGTGATTTCAGCACGTCACTTTATCTGTTTTTTATTTTGCCCATATATGGACATCCTAAAAAATTGAGTTGACAACGCTAAAATGCTCTCATAAACCTCTCATAAAGGCATGTGTCCAATGAAAAAAATGTATGCATATTATTAACATATTAAAGCATCTGTCTGCTTATCAAAAAGGTTAAACATCCTGTTAGACCAAACTCGTTGTACAATTGTTAGCTTAAATTAAAAAAGGGCTAAAATAAATTAGTATCTAATTCCTTTTTTTGTAAAAAAAAAAAAAAAACAACTTCCAATTTTCCCAGATAATTAAAATTAACTATCAAAAACATGCCATTTGAGTCAGAGGCAGTAAATGTTTCAGTTAATTTATGGCAATTTATGCTCAATTCATCACACACATGAAAAATGCATAAGAGATCATTAGATTTGGATGTTGGTGAAATTCTTATTAAAACGCCGTTCCAATGAAGAATTTATTTACTGATTGCTGCGACACAGTTGTGCGCACGTTGTATTGTTTGCAGAGTGTTTTGCATTATTTGGTGGCGGTTGAGTTTTGCTGGAAAATTGCAATATTGAAAACGTTATTTCACCAATAAGTAGATCACGTTCCACTGATGAAAAATTAATGGATCTAGAGGAAGAAGTGTAATGAACGGCTCCCTCTCAAGAGACTGGTAGGCTTCGCACAAATCAAGAGTGGCGACAGAACGTCCTTCCTAGAAATTTCATAGGCTGTGCAACAGCATAAAATCCATGGCTGAGTCAGTGTCTGCATTAATAAGCAACACACAGCACACTGAATATGTTTTTTTTTACTATGCAAAGCCATATTAATTCACAGTTAAAATGATTTTTGTGCACCTCGCCTGCAGATTATACTGTCAGGTTTTTACACTACCAGAGAATCTCTAAACTCTATGAAAAACCAGAGCAATACAAAAAAAAGCTTTCCCTATTTGCGAACTACAGCTCCTACAAACCCCGGGCTGTTAATATGTATATGTATTCATGGATTTCACTTCAGTCTCTTCTTGCCAGCCGAAAAGCAAAACCTTTGCTCTTGAGGGCTCAGAAATCACATTGAGATCTCTGCAACGAGTGCAGCAACATCACCACATGCTTTTGCAAATAAATTATTAACGGGTCAATTCATTCACATGTTTTTCTGCCCCTTGTTAGCATTATAAATTAGCACTCTATCTGGTTTCCAAAAACCATATGCAAGCAGAGCTAGTTCTTCCAGGAGGAAAAATAAAATAAAATACATACCCATTTTAAAGACTGCTGTGACCTCATAAAAATGCAAAACATTTTTAGATTTGAATAAGAAAGGCACCATTGTTGGCGTTCTCCAAGTATTCAGAGCATATTGTAACGTAGTAGAATACCAAATATATATACATGCACACCATATATATTATTGCATTTTATAAACAGATTTCAGGCTATAGTTTTTATTTTATTTTCATCACAAGCTTGCCCAGTGACAAGCTTAATTTAGCGGTTTTAAACATATACTGCAAACGTTTGCCATTTAGAAAATTATTTTATATACAAAATATAAAAGCCACAAAATAATGCAGCTCTGTAATTATTAACTACTTGTCTACTAGGCACTTTCACCTCCTTCCTGCCCAGGCCAATTTTCAGCTTTCAGAAATTTTTATAATTTTTTTCACACAAATAGTACTTTCTTACACCCAATTCACTGACAGAGAGGGAGAAGATTCTTCACTTTGTGCAAAAGTCTTTCATAGCCACTAAAATCCAAGAGACTGGATACAAGATTTTGACTGGTACAGGGTCCCTGTCACTCTACACCCTTTTTATCCTCAAGTCCCCAGTACATGCTGGCGGTGTGGTAATGCAGACGGAACGATGCTTCACATCTTTTTTGCCCCAAACTTAGACCCTTTTGGCAAGAGGTGATCAGTAATTGACTAACGTAGACCTAGAGGGGAACCCCGCTGCTTGTCTACTGCATTTCTCAAACCGCCCAATTAAGAAGTACAAGGCTTCCCTAATGATCCAGTTACTGAATGCAGCTAAAGCATGCATCCCCCTTTGGATCCAAAAGCCTGCCCTCAAAATCCTTGTGGTTTTCCAAGGTTAATGAACTCAGGGACATGGAAGATCTACTGCTACCCTGCATAACTGAGAGGAGACCATCTGAGACACTTGGAGACCATGGCAACACTTTATTTCCACTGATGTCTACCTTCAAGGTGCCCCGCCTTCGGATTGAACCCTTGGGGTCGGCCATGTTCCCTGGGCGAGGGGCCCTTCCCCCCTCTCTCTCCACCTGAGTTCCTTTTCTCTCACACCTGAGATACTCAACTTTCTTTCTCCTTTTCCCCGTTATCTCCCAACGCCCCAACACTGTTGGGGCTGCCCTGATCATCAGGACACTGATGATCAGTGCCCTGAATATCAGTGTATATATATCCCCTTTCCCACTTGCCGGTTACGGGCTCTCCTCTCCTCATGCTGTCACAGCAGGAATGTCAACAGCACTGTGATTGACACTTTACCCCAATAACTGACCGCGCTGGTTGCACCTCGAAGAAAGAAGAAAAGGATGGCAAGAGAAATTTCTAAACTGCAGGTGAATATTGCAGTAAAAGCTGTTTTATTGTGTATTTTATCTATTAATGGTCTATTCATTTTTGCTTTGTTATTTTTGGCTGCAATTCTGCTTTGGCAGCACTTTCTTCCAATGCTCAAAGATTATGATAAAACGTTGAGACACATGTCACACAGCAGTGGCTTGTAGCAGCTATAGAATCACTTTCATTACTTTTTTGTTGCTTGTAAAAAATAATGAATTAGCAGTCAATGAAAGGTTTGCGCAGGAGAAAAACTAAGCGTTTTGGAGCTGCGTCAATGAATGATTGAATGAATGAATGAACTTTTTGAAGCTAGGTATGAAATTGCCAACTTCAGTAGCTTCTCAGGTTACACAAATGCAGCTACTGATAATCATGGCATACCAGCAGTTTGTAGCTGCCAAGAAAGCAATGTAATTCAGCTATCAAAGTAAATCTGTGACTAGCTACAAAATGAGAAAATAGGCAGAGAGTGTGACATGGCCTTAAATTTGGTAAAAAATTGGCAATTTATGACAAGCATCCTAACCAGTCTATTTATAAGGAACTGCAAACATTGTTCAATGCAAAAAAAAAAGTTTCAAGCTCTAGATAAAAAAAAAAATGTGCTACGTGAAAACTATTGTCAAACATTGCTGAAACCCAGAAACACATTATTAAACATTAATCGCATACACATAGAAATCAGAATGGATGTGTAACATAAAATTCTAGACGCAAGGTGAAAATACTAGTCTATAACATCTGGGACATCAATCAACTTGATTAGATTGTTGCAGAAATCATACACACTGGTTTCCGAATGGTTCCCAAGTGAGCAAATATTCCTGCACATGGTAAACTTACGTCAACAGCACAGCCTAACTGGTAATGTCATAAAGTTTTCATTGCGTACAAGCAAGTATACCCACACTGACATCTCTGGTGGGGCTATTTTTTACCCATGGTTGATCCAGAGGAAGGCACAAAAACCCCCCAAAAAAGCACAATCCAATTTGTTCCAGTGGGGAAAAAAATCCTTCCAGATCCTGTGCTGCTATGGCTATTTTAGTGATTTTTTTATTGCATAAATATGGAACAACATTTTAAGACCATGTATTCTTTATAAGCTAAGATTCCCCTATTAATATGCTATGGAACCTGTTGGATTGGAACATAAAGCTAAGGACAGGAAATGAGGCTACAGGAAAAAGGGGGAAGGAAAAGAGGACTTGGACACAGTCATGTGCTTGAGACAAAGGAGTAGTACTGGTTGTTTGTGCTAGAGACAGAGTAGGAATTTTTCCATAATGACATACCAAGGAAGGTCTGTGCCAGAAGACACTATGATGCTTTCGCTTGATTTCCTGCAATCGTTAGTGCAGTAGAGTCTGGGGTCCTGGTTGCCAATGGAGATTGTGAAGCCACTATAACCTGACCTAAGTCAATTTTAAGGGTATTCTTATTGTATACAGACCATTATTCATGCTTATTCGCTAGGAAGTAGCACGTGCTGTATGTGTATCTCTTAGTCTTGTATTGTATTGTTTTCCTATAATTGTAAATGGTTTGTATATGCAGCATTTATTTATAGACATGTGCATGATGAAAAAATGTGTTCAGTTTTGCTTAGATTCATTAATCTAGTTATTTTGTTTAGTTCAATTTAGTTGATTCGTTCAATTCACATTCGGAATTCATATTCGAAATTCATTTTAAGTCTTTTTTTACAAATTTTCTTCGAATTTACAGATTTTTTTTCGATTCGAAACGTTCGAATCAATACATTTTCAAAATTTTGAATCTATCATTTATTTTTTTTTAGATTAGAATGTGGCAAAGTGAACAAACAAAAGAAAAATCTTCATCAAATGATTACAATAACTTTTTAAATTATCTTTGGCTTAACAAAAAGAGCATTCATTTCTAAATGGTACTTTAATAACACACAGACTTGATTTCAGAAATATGTTTACAGTTCAAATTTGAATGGCATTCAATGTAAAATTCCATTTGGATTTCAATTAGAATTTCAGAAATTCGGACGAATTTCATTTCGTTATTCGGAGCATTCGGTGAAATTTGTTTATACTGTAATTTGGGTATTCATACATATCCGAATCTCCGAATAACGAAAAATGTGTCCAAATATTTATTCGGAACGAAAGGAACCATACATGTCTATTTATTTAGTAAAAGTACTGTACATTAATACACTGTAAAGGTTTTAATTGCTCCCTTGCATTTAACACAAAGGACCTTTAAAAAACGCAAAACAAACCCCCCAGAAGGCATTCAGCTATTCCTTAGATCACCAACTTCTGGTGTTATTACCTATAAATCTTAGTATCCAGTTATAGTTTGTGCTTTTAGGAATTAACCCAGCTCTTTAAAAAATATATCTACTGTGCTAGCCAGAATTAGCACTTACTGTGAAGATGCCTTTCTGTATGTGGAGGCTAAGGGCCCCTTCACACTGAACAGACAGCTACCAGAGAGATAAACTGCAGCAGTCCATTCTGGCTGCAGTAGGGGGCGATGCGGTGCCCAATTCAGAGCATCACACAGCTCCCTTTTCGTTCTAACACAGAACTTTATTTGAAGTGCACGAACGTGACACTTCATGATCCACTGTACTGCTGTACAGTGACATGCGATCCTGTAAGGTGCACTGTAACAAAATGCAGAATGTCTGCATTTTATGACAACTCACTGCAGTGCAGCTCTGGGCTGTGTTGCAGTGTGAATAGGACACTTTTCAGCGTGTGTTACAGTGTGAATAGGACAATTTTACACTGCAGTAAATTAGCCTTATCTCTTAACTTTTATACGTAAAGCGTGCCCCCTTGTCTTTTATAATGACCTGAAAGTGAATAACAACACCAAGTTCACTATATGGACCACTTACTGTATGTAATTATACATCGTGATCATATCTCCCCTAACTTCTTAAAAGAGAATAAATTCTATTCAGCTAAATTTTCCTCATTGCTTAGCTCCATGCCTCTTATCAGTTTGGTACTTTTTTGTAAATACGTTTATGATAAAATTGAATTGATATATAAATTAATTAATATAGTAAAATATTGTAATATATCAAGATAGGGCTCAAAATTTCAAGTCCTGAGCTACTATCCAGGTCTCAAGGGTTACTCACCACCAGTTGCCGCACCCAACCCTTACTCTGCCCCGCCCCTAATCACGCCATCATAAATTATCTCATGAAATGACATTTAAATGTTTTATGCAGAATTAAGTTTCAAAAATAAATTTTAACAACAACTTTATCAGTTCCCCTCAGCACAGCCTCACCAGTGCCCATCAATGCAGGCTCACCTGTGCGCATCAATGCAGCGTGACCTGTGCCCATCATTGCAGCCTCACCATGCCCAACATTGCAGCCTCACTGTGCCCCACATTTCAGCCTCACCTTGCCCTCATTGCAGCCTCACCGTGCCCCCATTGCAGCCTCACTGTGCCCCACAATGCAGCCTTAACGTGCCCCACATTGTAGCCTTACCATACCCCACATTGTAGCCTCGCCATGCCCCCATTGCAGCCTCACCGTGCCCCACATTGCAGCCTCAACGTGCCCCACATTGCAGCCTCACCATGCCCCACATTGCAGCCTCACTTTGCCCCCATTGCAGCCTCACTTCGCCCCACATTGTGGCCTCACTGTGCCCCACATTGCAGCCTCACCGTGCCCCAAATTGCAGCCTCACCGTGCCCCACATTGCAGCCTCACCGTGCCCCACATTGTAGCCTCATCGTGCCCCAAATTGCAGCCTCACCATGCCCCCATTGCAGCCTCACCGTGCCCCCATTGCAGCCTTACCATGCCCCCCATTACAGCCTTACCGTGCCCCCCATTGCAGCCTTACTGTGACCCCCATTGCAGCCTTACCGTGCCCCCCCATTTCAGCCTTACCGTGACCCCCATTGCAGCCTTACCGTGCCCCCTATTGCAGCCTTACCGTGCCCCCTATTGCAGCCTTACCATGCCCCCCATTGCAACCTTATGCCCTGTACACACAATTGGACATTGATCGGACATTCTGACAACAAAATCCATGGATTTTTTCCAACGGATGTTGGCTCAAACTTGTCTTGCATGCACACGGTCGCACAAAGTTGTAGGAAAATCCGATCGTTCTGAACGCGGTGACGTAAAACACGTACGTCGGGACTATAAACGGGGCAGTAGCTAATAGCTTTCATCTCTTAATTTATTCTGAGCATGCGTGGCACTTTGAAACAATCGGATTTTGTTGTTGGAAAATTTTATATCCTGCTCTCAAACTTTGTGTGGCGGAAATTCCGACGGAAAAAGTCCGATGGAGCCCACACACGATCGGAATTTCTGACAACACAATCCGATCGTACTTTTTCCGTCGGAAAATCCGACCGTGTGTACAGGGCATAACAGTGCCTCCACTGCAGCCTTACATTGCCCCCATTGCATTACATTGCCCCCATTGCAGCCTTGCCGGGGCGGAGGAAGTGAGAGGGGTGGCCGGATCATGACTGGAGTTAGAGGAGAGCCGCGGGATCACCGAGCGGTAAAACACGCTGTAACAGCTTACACTGAAACTGTCTCCGCTCTGCTCACTCTCACACAGCCCCGCCTCCTCCTAACCCCGCACCTGTAATAGACAGAATACATCCCAGCATTGGACCCGCATTCTGTCTATTACAGGCGCAGGGTTAGGAGGCTGTGTGAGAGTGAGCAGAGACAGTTTCAGTGTAAGCTGTTACAGTGTGTTTTACCGCTCGGTGATCCCGTGGCTCTCCTCTAACTCCGTGCACTTTTCCACCGGGAAAATGGCTCCCGGTCAACCCCGCCAGCGGTGCTCGCCCCCCCACTCCCAGGCAGCCCAGCTCCTCGCAAGCCCTCATTTTCCACTCGCAAAATGCAAGTAGGTGAGTGGAAAATTTGAGGGCTTTGTCAAGATATAAAAAAATGCAGTTCTCACCTCCCTTGTCAGAAATCTGTGTTTCTTCTTACTAGACCAGTTATGTTGACACCTCTAATCACCTCCTGCTGATTAATCTTGCTACAGTTGCTGTACTTACTCATGTCTGTAGCTATGAGCTCAGATAGAGCTAGGGGGGCATTGGAATGCAAGATGGACACTGGAAAATATAGTTGGGTTGGTTGAGTAGGGTTGGGCAGCACCTATATCATACCCTTCCTGCCCTGTGAGTCCCTTCTTCCGGCTTTTGCAACTACTGGGATTTATTTGATAATATCACAAGGCTTCAGAATAATTATGCAATGTAAGAAAAAAGATCCTTTTTTGATCCTGCCAATGAAGTCCACCTAATGCAGCTTCTTGTGATTGTGCTGCCAGAATACTGCACTGCTTCTAAATTTCAGAGCAGAGTTGCCACTCTTGTGTAGGCTGTTTCTTGCATTACAGTAGCATGAAAAGATATAGCTGGGGCATGGTTATCAGCATTGTCACTGCTTAGTCACAAATCAGCAGCATGTCAATCAGCATCTGCCCACAGTTTTATGGATTTACAAGAGTGCCTCTGTTGCATCAGAAATATGGAAGGAAAATGGGGACACTTGTTCCAGTGGCAGCAGTCTTATGCCCCGTACACACGGTCGGACATTGATCGGACATTCCGACAACAAAATCCATGGATTTTTTCTGACGGATGTTGGCTCAAACTTGTCTTGCATACACACGGTCACACAAAGTTGTCGGAAAATCTGATCGTTCTGAACGTGGTGAAGTAAAACACGTATGTCGGGTCTATAAACGGGGCAGTGGCCAATAGCTTTCGTCTCTTAATTTATTCTGAGCATGCGTGGCACTTTGTGGGTCGGATTTGTGTACACACGATTGGAATTTCCGACAATGGATTTTGTTGTCGGAAAATTTTATAGCCTGCTCTTAAACTTTGTGTGTCGGAAATTCCGATGGAAAATGTGTGATGGAGCCCACACACGGTCGGATTTTCCGACAACAAGGTCCTATCACACATTTTTCGTCGGAAAATCCGACCGTGTGTACGGGCCATAAGTGTATTTCCACTCGACTTAGAGGCACTTCCTCACTTCCTTATGCATCTCCAGAACAGAAAGCCATAGGACATCTCACCAGTGGGACACAAAAAGCCAAAAAAGAAAAGAAGGGTTAAATCCTTACACTACTCTCTTTAACTTTGTAATATTTTGGAATGGAAACGTGAAAAGTAGAAGAAACTAAAACAAATGAACTGTTCTTTTGTAGCTAGTGAGACTACAGATGACATGCGATAATGAAAATGCAGTGCGCAAACATGCAAAACATTATGTCTACTACTAGCGAATGAATGCTAACCAGACAAATTTGTCTTCAATAGTGACCAATCTATAAAGCTCAATCCCCAGACACTTTTTAAAAGCACAGCCCTGACCTTCTCCAATAGAAAAGATAAATGTGCTGGCATAAAAATGAATTAAGCTTCACAGTCAATACGGACCATCATTATTCAAGAAATCTCAGTCTCTTTATTCCTTCAAGCACTGTGTGTCTCGTATAGTCTTTCAAATGCTACAACATTACCCTCATCACCTCGCTCAGCTCTGTTTACCACCCTATTACTTGGATATTGATTGTTTTCAATGACTTTGTAATTGAGAGACTAAGCGGCATCAATTGTGAATATAACAGCAAAGAAGAATAAAAAAAAACAAGGTCCGGACAAAAAACATTAAGGATGGCGAGTATGAGGATCAGCACAAAAACATATCCACGCGATTTGAGAAAGATTCAATCCTTCCCTATTCTATCTCAAGTCTTTTATGGGGCAACAAGATCTCAGACCACACTCTAGAAACTCTCAATCATTTAGTTTCACAATCATATCAACTTTGGAAGCTACACAATAAGAAATACAAACTTGTCTCTACCATACCCCACACGCCTCCTTTATAGGAGATCCAAAATTCCTTCCAAACCCTCACGAAACTGGGGAATTCACATGGTGGATTAACCTCCCTGGCGGTATGATTATTTCAGATTTTTGATGCTGAAAGCAGTACAATTATATTGCATGGAAATTTGGCGTTTTATACTGTAGGCCTGTAATTCTTAAGAATAACTCACTTAAATCTGTCCAACAAGAGTCTAGTAGACATCCCGGGTATGATAAAGTTTGAAAAACGAAATCATAAATTATAATATAATAAATAACTATAAATAATTATAACAAGTAATAATATAATAATAATAAAAATTATTCAATAATGTAATCAAATCAAAAACACTAAAATTTGCTCAGTTGCAGAATTGTCACTGTCATTACTTTTCAGTGTTTGATGACGGATCTCCCCACAAATCACTATTGCTCAATTCTGCAAGTGATTCTAATTTATTATCGCTGTTTTCTAGCTGGTCTAAAACCCCTTTTGATGTAAAGGGACGGTTTTGGTTGCTATGGACAATCTCCAGTTTCCAGGCAGAAAGAACAGTTTTTATAATATGAAACTGCATGCAGGGCACTGGAGAAACCGCTAGGGACAAAAGGAATGTGAAATAATTTCATACAGTAATGTAATCTGTAAGATTACAGTATACTGTATGTATTGCGTGTGTTTCACTTTTTGAATTTGGTGCCGTTCTCCGTCCCCGTACGTCGCAACGCTCGCAGGGAACGGAGCTCGGCTCCGTGATGAATCAAGCGGATGAGCCGCTCACACTGCGGGGAGACATTGCAGGATCCAGGGGACAAGGTAAGTAAGCTCTTCCTGGATCCTGCGATGCAATATCGAGTCTGGCTTGGGGTTACCACTTTTGGTTCTGAAATTCCACCCCGAGCCAGACACGGAATACCGCCAGGGAGGTTAACAAAAACTTCACATCCCTTTCAAATTTTATTGAGCACTCCACCTTTACCTCATTCTCTTCACTAAAAAACAGATATCAGATTCCCAATAATGAACTTAGGAAATTCCTCTAAATAAGACACTTCTATAACACATATTTTCAAATAACAGAAACCAAAACACCCACATTTTATGAGATCATATGTCTGAAGTCACCTAGAGGAATAGTCCTGATATCGCAGATATATTCAAATCTGATTAACAATGATAGACAAGATAAACTTCCATATATGCACAAATGGGAACAATAATTGGATATCTCATTTTCAACTGAAAACCAATATGAATGTACCAATAACTTACACAAGTGCACAAGATCAATTACAATCAGAGAGACAGCAATTAAGTTATTTATAGGATGGTATTATACACCTGTCAAACTTCATGCCATTTTTCCCTCAGCACCTCAGACATGTTTCAGAGATTGCATCTCCGCAGGTTCATTCACACACATCTTCTGGAATGTGGGAAAGTTTCACAAATATGGAAGCAATTGGAAAACTTTGCATCCAAAAGCTCTGACAACGTTATACAGCTCTCTTTCCACAAATGCCTTTTATTCTTCCCAATCACAGGGCTATCCATCCATCACATGAGACCGATCCACACAATAAGTGTGGCAATACACTGGCTGATCGCATACCATTGGAAATCCCCATCAGTACCTCTAGCCCAATTGAAAGTACGAATAAACAATATTAACCTCATGGAAAAAATATTTCACACCCTACGCAACACAAATCACTTATATGATAAGAAATGGGACTCTTGGTTCGCTCACTCTAAACATTTCCTAAACCCTGAATAATACTTTTTATCACAGATCAATGAAAAATGTAAGTTGTTTATTGAATTCAAGGGTACTACTGTTAGCATATTAGTTAACCATAGCAATGTACATCTATCACATAATGTATAGATTAACATCATTTTCCTTACCTGTAAACCTTATGTAATGCATTTTTCTTGACATATGACACCACTTTTTGTACTATTCTTTTTTGGACCCAATAAAATAGTTTGTAAACCAAAAAAAAAACGCATTGACCAAAATAATTTTCCACCCAATGAGGAAACAAGTGTTAATCTTGGTTCTATGATAAAACAAGATGTATGGATTAATTAGAGAATACAAATTTAAAATGTTACCAGCCCAGCACAGAAGTTTTTAAATGCATTTTTCGCTTTATTTACTTTTAATGAGCGGACTCTGAGAGACAGCTTCTTCTAAAGATTCCCAGACAGAAGCAAAGCTAGAAAATGAAAGAATGGGTAGGTTTTAGACCTAGACACAGGGATTACTGACTATTATTTTTGGAACATTTCATTTTGTAACAGTGATTAAAGTATATGTAAACCCAACCACTAAAATCTCATATAAGCTTTGCCATGTTAATGTCATATCAAAAGTTATATTCAATATTTTTAAATCTGCAACTTTCATTAAAATAATACCTTTTAATCTTGCCATGAAGCTCTGTGTCCAGGCACTTTCCGTTATTACTGTGGTTATATATTGTTGGGTCCCTTAAGCAATATGCGGTGACCCCATGGTATAGCTGAAAGGGGCTGCATATCTCTCTCCCCTTCCTTATGCTTCTAATTGCAGGTTGCTACTGTGACTACAGCAAAGGTTAAGTTGCACAGCAACAGACAGCATATTGGGCAGAATTGGTTGGTGACAAATGCCTGTGCTGCAGGAGCAGTTAAAAGGAGTGCACCTGCCGTTAATCACCACTCTCAAGACCGGATCGTGACTGCCACCCACCCTCCCGTGTCTTTACGAAGTCATGGTGTTATTTAGTGGGGGATTAGTCGTCCAGCATTGTCTGCATGGATATCATGTCTGGAATTTTGTTATGATTTTTTTTTTTAGCCAGGAAGGCTTCATATTTCATTAAAATTTATTGTTATCAGGTTACACCTTGAATAACACTGTGGCCAATGTTAAAATTTTGTCAAACCAATAAATATTTGAAAATTATTGGTTTGTATATTGTCTCTTTATTTGTTTTGCGATAATCCCTTTGTGCTAGCCCATGTGACAATATTCTGTCCCTGTTTTAAATAGCAAACAAAACATCATTCTGTTAGGGTGTACACCTACTTTAAATAAACAGATGTGACAGAAAAAGGTCCAAACAAACCTTATGTAGCTCTACCCCTGGAGGAGCGGCTGATTGATTGGGTTCCTCTGAAGATGATGACCACTCAGGTAGTACCTAAACTCACTAACATACCTTGGGTTTTTGCAAGGGATTTATGGGCAAGGTGGGCCAAAAAAAGGTCAAGAGAAGGCAACAGGCCAGCAATTATTCACTGCAGTATAATACAGTTATGCCAGAAACAATAATGCAACAGACACAGCCAACAGTGGCAAATATATGACATATGAAAGCTCTACCATTAAGAAAGGTATTACTGCTGTGTAACTAATTTCAAGAAGTTCCTCTCTAAACCATTGCCCAGTGAATTCGGAAAACAGTTAGCTGGGCCTTGTATGTTTGATTGAAGAGCTCACTCCCAACTGGCATTTTTTGTGATTCTAAGGGTTTACAATGTAAAACAGGAACAAATGGCCTGAGGCCTCATCCCATTCCAGGTGACATTGCAATGTCTTTTCCGATAGTCCTTCCCTCACAGAGTTTTCTCTGTAGTCACACTGCTGTAAACCAGTCCCTGGTGGGCACAACACAGCACTTCCTTTGCAGAAATATAGCTCCTAGCGGGTGCAAGTGGTAGCCTTTTATTGGCAGCACTAAATCCACACACAGTCTCAGATGAGTGTAGCACAACTTTTGCACTCACAGTTGCCAATAGCACAGCCTTGCAGCAACACTCCTGGAACAACAGGTCTTACAAACAGCAGGTCTCTGGAACAAAAGGGTACAGTCTTTGCAGCCAGCACTGTACAGAAGAGCCTCTATCAGAAGGAACCCTGCACACATTATTCTTCTGCACAGCTCAGGCAACACCAGACATCCACATGCTCTCCCCTCAGTGCATGTTCTCCCTCCCCTCTGTCGGGTGGGCAGGCCCCAATTCTAGGCTTTCAGCCATAAAGAAAGGCCCAAAATGCAGCATGGAATGCCTAAAATGGAGGGCATACATGACAGTGGGAACAGTGGGGGGAAGGTAGGTTTAAAATGGAGCCGAGGGGGAGGGACAGGAAGGGTGGGGTACTATTTAAGAGGGTTGACCTGGGAGGGGTTAACAGAAGGCTGGAGGAAAGTTCAAGTGAGCATGGCAGAGGTAGAGAGGATAATGTCCCAATTGAGAGCGGAGGCTGAGGTGAGGGGCACGGCATGGCTGCAGGCTGCGATCGGGGCAGCCATGGAAAGAACTGGACCACAGATGTCAGTAGGAGAGGGGAGCGGCGTCAGAGTTAGGAGGTCTCGTCCGCCCGAGCGTTTCTCTCCAGAGCGGGCGGTGGGCAGAAGAGTGAGCAGGAGCGGCGATGGGGAGCAGGGATGCCCTCCGGCGAAGAAGAAGTCAGGCAGAAGGAGCGGAGGAGCTGTCACATCCCCGGCGTCACATGGCGGGGAGAGACAGCACGGCGGGACTGGCAGTAGGAGACGAGCGGGGAGCGCGAGCCCCGCCCCCCGGATAACGGCGGAGGGCTCCGATGCGGTGATGATAGATGCTGCTGTCCCTGGGCTGTCTAATCCAGCAGGGGACAGCAGGAGTGCCAAAAAAGACAGAAGCAGAGGAGGAAGGAGGGATGGAAGAGCGGAGGCATACAGGGCTGCGGTATCCTGCACCGGCCCTGCTAAGGCTGTCCACAAGGCATCCAGAGCATATGAATACAACAGGGGAGAAAGTGTGGAGATGACGGCGGCAGCCACGGTTACCAGGGCAGGCGGGCTTTCGGACGTGGAAGAAGCAGAGAGAGATCCGGGAGATCGGGAAGAAGTATCGGAATCGGAAGAGGAGGCGGCCCCCCCTTCCAGGAGCACTGACGAGGAGGAGAGCAGACGGTCGGCTGATGGGGCAACACCTGTGCAGCCCGGTAAGTCACCACATCTGGGGTTAGACGGGAGAAGCAGGGTAGGACAAGACACAACCAGGCCTGAGGGCAACACAAGGGGGGTGGCCTCACCAGCAGGGGGCTCAGGTTTATTGGGATTTTTGGAGGGTATTAAAGATTTGGTGAAAAAGTTTGAGGTTGGAGAGCGTATGGCAGGAGGCCCGGCAGCGGCGTGGGTCCCGCCAGTAGGGGGTAGCGGTAATGCGGCAGGAGTGGGGACGCCCGCAGCAACGGTTGCGGTTACCGCCCTAGAGTCCGCAGGGAGTGAAGTTGCGCAGGGGAAGGAAAAAGCTACAGAGACGACAGAAAGGCAGGATATAACCAGGCTGGCGGATGCAGCGCGCTGCGAAGTGTATGTGTGTTACGAAGGGCCTTTGGGAGCGCACTTAAAACAGGAGGTACGGGAAAAATTATGGAAAGGTGAGTTTGTGGAAATATTTTCACTATTACCTTTGGAAAAATTTAACTTGGATAGGGTCAAGCCAGACAGTTCCAAGAAGGACGATGAGGAGAAGAGGAGGTATCGGCTGATACCGAGGACGTTTGCAAACTGGTTGCAAGCGTTTGCAATCATGGCGAGCGTAATTGGGGAGAAGCATCCAGAGCACTGTTCAGCATTATTTTGCTATCAAGATGCCATAGGGGAGGCCTACAGAGTATATGGCGGTACGGGCTGGCTGAGATACGACGAGCAGTTCAGGCAGCGGAGAGCGATACGGCCAGAGCTGCGTTGGGACCACAAGGACATTAGCTTGTGGATGCGCTTGATGACGACTACGCGGGCTCCGAACCAGTTTTTTCAGGGAGGAGCCGGTGGCCCATCTGCCCTGGGACACTCGGCTGGAAACAAAAAGGGGGTTTGTTGGCAATACAATTCCGGAGTCTGTAAATTTGGTGCGACATGTAAGTATAAGCACGAGTGCTCAGGCTGCGGGGGAACGCATCCAGCATCTAGATGCTTTAAGCAAGGAAAAGGCAGAATTGGAGACGTTGGGAACAAAAGGGAGGACTCCGGTGAAAGTGGAAAGGATGCGACCGTTTCTCGGTAAGTATCCGGATAGACAAGCTGCGAGGTTGTTGGACGAGGGTTTCACGGGGGGTTTTAGGATACCATGCAGGATGACGGTAGTTCCCCAAGTGCCAAATAATTTACGGTCCGCATTGCAACATCCGGAGGTGGTTTCTGAAAAGCTGTCAAAGGAGGTTGCAATGGGGAGAATGGGAGGTCCTTTTCGTTGGGCACCAATAGCTGACTTAGTGGTGTCACCGCTTGGTGTGGTGCCCAAGAAGGAAAACAACAAATTCCGGCTCATTCACCACCTGTCTTTCCCAAAGGGTGGATCGGTGAGTGATGCCATTGATCAGGAGGCATGCTGGGTGACTTATACATCATTTGATGCCGCTGTGGGTTGGGTGCGACGTTATGGCAGAGGAGCGTTGATGGCAAAAGCCGATGTCGAATCGGCTTTTCGGTTATTGCCGGTACACCCGGATAGTTTTAGATTGCTGGGGTGTCATTGGAAAGGGGAATTTTATGTGGACAAATGCTTGCCAATGGGTTGTTCAATATCGTGTGCGATATTTGAACAATTCAGCTCTTTCTTGGAATGGGTGGTGCGGGACGTATCGGGTGTGAATTCAATCATTCACTACCTAGATGATTTTTTATGCATAGGGCCGGCATCATCTAGAATCTGTATGGTTTTATTGGCAACACTGCAACATATCGCTGACAGATTCGGCATTCCATTGGCCAATGAAAAGACGGAGGGACCTTGCACGGTCATCACGTTCCTAGGCATTGTTCTTGATTCTGAGGCCATGGAATGTAGGTTGCCGGAAGACAAATTGGAAGACTTAAAGAAAGAGATTGCGGGGTTGCTTGGCTTAAAGAAAGTGCAGCTGAGGGCACTGCAATCGGTTCTTGGTAAGCTAAATTTTGCTTGCCGCATACTGCCTATGGGGAGAGTGTTCAGCCGCCGGCTGGCGGCTAGCACAGGTGGGGTGAAATCACCGAAACATTTTGTGCGATTGGTAAAGTCGCACAGAGAAGATTTAAGGGTATGGCATACGTTTTTGGAATCTTTCAACGGAAGAGCGATGTGGATGGCGGGTCCGGTAAGTAATTTTGATCTGGAATTATTCACCGATGCGGGAGGGTCCACGGGTTTTGGGGCATTTTTTCAGGGACGGTGGAGTGCAGGTCCTTGGCCTCAATCATGGATAGAGGAGGGTTTTACCAAAAATTTGGTACTATTGGAACTGTTTCCAGTAGTACTGGCAGTGGAGCTATGGGGCACATCCTTCAGGGATCTGAAGGTGCGTTTTCACGGGGACAATTTGGGGGTGGTACAGGTTATAAATAGGGTGACAGCATCGTCTCCGCCAGTAATCAAATTGTTGCAACATTTAGTGTTAAGATGTTTGCAATTGAATGTGTACATTCATGCCGTACATTTGCCGGGGGTGGAGAATGTGGTCGCTGATGCGTTATCTCGCTTCCAGTGGGACAGGTTCCGAGAGTTGGCGCCGGAAGCGGAGCAACAAGGGGTACCTTGTCCCGATTGGCTGTGGGAGATTCCGTTGGTGTCATCGCAGGATGGATCAAACAGTCGGTAAGTGGGTCCACTTGGGCGGCGTACTCAAAAGTGTGGAAAGAGTGGACGGGATTTCTTCAGGCCATAGGGGAGGAGCCGTCAGGAAAAAATTTGCGTTTGTTACTGCTATATTACGTGGCACGGAAAATGGAGGAAGGGTCATCAGTGGCGGTGTTAAATATGCAGTTAGCGGGGTTAGCGTTCCTGTTTAAGTTACAGGGTCAGCTGGATGTCACGAAAGATTTTTGGGTGCGTCAAGCGCTTAAGGGGTATAGAAAAAATAGAATCATAAAGGATGCGAGAAGACCAGTGACGTTTGATATTCTGGGGAGAATTGTGATAAAGTTGAGGGAGGTATGCTCTTCAGAGTATGAGGTAGGGTTGTTTAAAGCGGCATTTGTAATGGCTTTTTTTGGGGCATTCAGGATTAGCGAGCTGGTTAGTCCGGCTAAAAAGGTTCAGGGTGGTTTGGGATGGCAGGAGGTTCAGGTTGAGCGGGGAGGTTTGACGGTGGTGGTCAAACGATCCAAAACTGATCAAGTAGGAAAAGGCAGGGTAGTGAGGGTTTACCCGATTCAGGGATCTTACCTGTGCCCGGTGAGCACGGTTGGGCAGTACTTACAAGTACGTCCAGGTGTACAAGGTCCTTTATTAATTCACCTGGACGGTAGTTTTTTATCTAAGTTTCAGTTCATCACAATTTTTAGAAGATGCCTGGAAGGGGTGGGATTACAAGGAAAAGAATTTTCATCCCACTCTTTTAGGATTGGGGCGGCTACTGAAGCAGCTAAACTGGGTTTGGACGTGGAGGCGGTGAAACGCATTGGAAGGTGGGAATCGCAAAGGTTCCGGTCTTATATTAGGCCTCATTTGGTGGTATAATGGGAAGGAAGCTATGGGTATAGGAGGATAATTAAGTATTAGTAATGGAAGTTGTTCTTGCAGGATAGTGTTTTTAGTATAGTTTTCTTGTCTTCTTCTAATTACAGGTACGGCGCCAGGAATGGTCTGGATTATGGGCCATTCTTATGTGTGTTGGGGGGCAAGAAGAGGGGATGCTCGTAGGGATGGTAGGCAGTTAGGTTTTGACAAACGGGAGGTTTATATTAAGTGGTTGGGGGTACCTGGGATGCTGTGGAGTAGATTGCTTCCTGAAGTTAAAAAACATGCCCTGCGGGAGGGACCACCGGATGTGTTAATTTTACACGTAGGAGGTAATGATTTAAGTATCAGATCCATGGTGGACATCTCGCGCGATATAAAAGGAGATGTGTGGCGATTGATGGAATTATTCCCCAAAACTATATTTATATGGTCGGATATGGTGGCTAGGACATCATGGAGAATGGCCAGGTCAGTGGAAGGTGTAAATCGGGCCAGAAAAAAGATAAATAGGGAAATAAGCAAATTTATGGTACGCAATGGGTGTTTAGCAATCAGACATCCCGAACTAGAATTTGAAACGTGGAGATATCTGAGAGTTGATGGGGTACATCTTAATGATGTGGGGATAGATTTGTGGATGTTAGGTTTGCAGGATGGAATACAGCGAGCCATAAGGGTGTGGAGGGGCATCCAAGAGTAAGGTATTACTCGTTGGATGCAGTGGCGGGTGTTGGTCTGTAAAAAAGGAAGGAAGATGGAAAAAGTAAGTGGGTGGATCTAACGGTGTTATAGATCCGGAGGTCTTTTGGTTCCCGGTTAACGGAGGTTAACCGGGAAGTGATAATGGGGCACTGCGGGAATTGTTAGTCTCTGAGCCAGCTTGTCGGCTTGAGGCATAGTTGAGATAGTTTTGATAAGTACCGCAGTGCTGAGTGGGTGATGAACAGCAGAATGATTTTAAGTGATAGCGCAGACCAACGCTCTTTAGTTTAAAATGTTTTCAGGGAAGAACAGATGTTTTATTGTAGATTGTTTTTGATAAAAGAGTTTTTTATAAGAAAGTTAAAAATATATATTATTTTAATAAAGTAGGCTGCTACGGCCTTTTTTACTCCAAGTTGGTGTGTTTTGATTTATTGGGAGTAGAATGGTAAGAAGGGATTAATATAAATGTACAACATATGTTATCCATCAGTCAAGAAAGGCCCAAAATGCAGCATGGAATGCCTAAAATGGAGGGCATACATGACAGTGGGAACAGTGGGGGGAAGGTAGGTTTAAAATGGAGCCGAGGGGGAGGGACAGGAAGGGTGGGGTACTATTTAAGAGGGTTGACCTGGGAGGGGTTAACAGAAGGCTGGAGGAAAGTTCCCGCCCACCCGCCCCTTTTTTTGTGTATTAGAATCATGGTAGGCATGAAGGAAGTTGATGTTATTTTTCAACAGGTGGTGAAGGATGAATCGTCGTGGCAGTGGCGGGCGTTGGTCTGTAAAAAAGGAAGGAAGATGGAAAAAGTAAGTGGGTGGATCTAACGGTGTTATAGATCCGGAGGTCTTTTGGTTCCCGGTTAACGGAGGTTAACCGGGAAGTGATAATGGGGCACTGCGGGAATTGTTAGTCTCTGAGCCAGCTTGTCGGCTTGAGGCATAGTTGAGATAGTTTTGATAAGTACCGCAGTGCTGAGTGGGTGATGAACAGCAGAATGATTTTAAGTGATAGCGCAGACCAACGCTCTTTAGTTTAAAATGTTTTCAGGGAAGAACAGATGTTTTATTGTAGATTGTTTTTGATAAAAGAGTTTTTTATAAGAAAGTTAAAAATATATATTATTTTAATAAAGTAGGCTGCTACGGCCTTTTTTACTCCAAGTTGGTGTGTTTTGATTTATTGGGAGTAGAATGGTAAGAAGGGATTAATATAAATGTACAACATATGTTATCCATCAGTCAAGACCTCTTCAGCACTTGGCCTCCTCAAAAATGACAGTTTCCCTTGTGCTAGGGACACTTTTCAGTTCAGCACTGCCCCCACTGTAAAAAGAGAGCAATAAACTGAAACAAGGCGGAAGCGTTCTGCACATAGGAAACATTATTTGCCCACCAATAATGGTTCTTTTAAACCAGCCTTTCTGCTTACTACTCCTTTTGGGTTCCACAAGGTCTCACCACTTTCCTACTCTAGTATCCTGTGTAATAAATGCACCATCGCAAGTGCATGAAGCAATTCTTAATGTGAAACAGGTGCCTTCATAGTGATTTGTCTTTTCGTGTCATCAAAGACTTTCCTTTCCTCTGGTGCTTTCTGTTTAGTTCAGCCCTTTGAATGACAGCTAAAATGAGAAAACCAGAGTAAGACCCTACAACCTTGACTATAATAGCAAGATCTCTGTTGTTGCCCAGCTCAGCACATCAACCATTCAAGATGTTTTTCTTTAAAGTGGGGCAAACAGTATTACAAATAATAACAGCCTTCACTTGTTAGAGGTCAATGTGACTAATGTTAGGCTATTGGTCTTTTTTAATATAGCACTGATGAAATTGATATCAGATTTTAATTGCATTGCATCTTCCATTTTCACATAATTACCCAAATCTATAAGTGAATTTAACATAATGGGATAATCAAAACTTTCACAACTAGACCAAATTTTAAAGTTTTGGTATGTGCCAGTTTACTCAATAACAATGTTTAACCGCTTTCTATAGAACTTTCATTATTTTCTTTAAGTACATGTGAGGTGTTCATTTGGTAATTTGTTTTTTAAAATGTTGTTCTTAACCACTTCAATACCAGGCACTTACACCCCCTTCCTGCCCAAGCCAATTTTCAGCTTTCAGCGCTGTCACTGTTTAAATGACAATTGCGCAGTCATGCAACACTGTACCCAAACAAAACTTTTTATAATTTTCTTCCCACAAATAGAGCTTTCTGTTGGTGGTATTTGATCACCTCTGCGGTTTTTATTTTTTGCTAAAAAAATAAAAAAAGACTGAAAATGTTGAAAAAAAAAGGTTTTCTTCGTTTCTGTTATAAAATTTTGTAAGTAAGTACGTTTTCTCCTTCACTGATGGGCACTGATGAGGCGGCACTGCCGGGCACTGATAAGGTGGCACTAATGAGGTGGCACCAATGAGGTGGCACTGATGATGGGCACTGATATGCGACACATGTGATGGGCACTGATAGGTGGCACTGATGGGCACACATAGGTGGCACAGATGAGCACTCATAGGCGGCACAGATGGGCACTAAAAGGCAGCACTGATTGGTACTTATGGGTGGCACTGATGGGCACTGATAGGCGGCACTGATGGGCACTGATGGGCATGGATGGGCATTGACAGGTGGCACTGATGGACATGGATGAGTGGCACTGATTGACACTGATAGATGGCACTGATTGGCATCACTTATTAGGAGGCACTGGCAGGTATTGCTGCTGGGTACTGATTGGCATCATGTGTGGGCACACATTGGCATCATGTGTAGGCACACATTGCTACCCATGGCCACCAGGGATGCCATACCTGGTGGTCATCAGTGGTGGCCATCCCTGGTGGTCCTGGTGGCATCCCTGGTGGTCCCGGGTGGGCATCTGAGGGGGGCTGCGCTGATAAACAATCAGCGCAGACCCCCCGTCAGAGGAGCAGCTGATCGGCTCTCCTCTACTCTGTCTGTGTCTGTCAGACGCGAGTGAGGAAAAGCCGATAAACGGCTCTTCCTGTTTACATCGTGATCAGCCGCCTGACACGGCTGATCACGTGGTAAAGAGTCTCCGTCAGAGACTCTTTACCTAGATCGGAGTTGTGGTGTGTCAGACTGACACGCCGCAACATCGATCACCGCGATATATGCTCCCGGGAGCGCGCAGCGGCTTGTCATCCTGACCACATCATATGAAGTCCGGTCAGGATATCGCAACCACTTTGCCGACGTCATTTTACTATATGGAAGGCGGCAAGTGGTTGAAAATGCATTAAATATATATTTTTTATAATGGGAAATAAAATAGACCACACAAAAACTGAAATAGTATTACTAAGTTCTATGTTTATATTTATTCAGTTTACCTCAAATATGCATTGCTTTGCAAACAAGTACATATATTTTAGGGTTCAAGCTAATAGGCATTTTCCAGTACTGTGCCAACACTGTGCAAGTAAGAGCGAGAGGGGATACTAAAGTGGCAGACAGTAAAAAAGGTTGTAAAACAAAAATGCAAACACCTAATCTAGTGCAGTGTTTCTGAACTTTTTTTCAGTCAAGGCACCCTTTAAAATTATGGACAGTCTCAAGGCACCCCATTCTAAAATGTAAATACCTATTCTAATAGCTTTTACATAATGCAGCAACATCCACACGTAGGACACTGTTAGAGGTTATGTATTCTTCCACAGCAAATACATCTTTGCATACTGGTACTGACTACTATAACAATGTTTCTCTTCTCTCTCAATTTCTCTCCATCGGTCAGCTAATGTGAGCCCAGTGCTAATGGAGAGGGGCAGAGGAGGGTCAAACAAGGATGCCGTGGAGGCAACAGACATCCTCCTTATCAGCTGATGACATCATTGGTTGTTAGGATGCCAGTGTCCAGTCGTAATGGTGCATAATGAAAAAAAAAACCTGTGGCTTTGTGTAACTAAAGGGCAGGCTTGATCCACCTGCTGGCTTGTATACAATTTTTGATCAATTTTTAGGCATTTTGCCAAGGCACCCCTGAACAAACCTCAAGGCACCCTGGTTGAAAAAGGCTGTGCATTAAACAAAATTCATCTTCAATGATAATTAAAAACAAAGGTAATGCACTCACAAGCATCCTTTCCATAAGTGCTTGTCACAACCACAGGTAGAAGATGTTGTTCTAAGCCTGCCATAGCCAGTGGTCAGGCTGATTACAGAGGCACTCTCAGGACTTGATATGCGGTTTAGACCAGGGGAGGGCAATTCATTTTCCCAAGAGGACACATGAGAAACTGAGACCGTTGTGGAGGGCCAAATGTAAATCTGCTCAATATTAATTTGAGAAGGTATGTAAGTACATGGGGGGTGGTAGAAGAGGCTCCCCTGGCCATCCACCTTAACTGTAAAATAACAACTGGAGAGTGCTGTTCCCATGCAAGGTTGCAATGCTTTGCTTCCCGGCTGTGGCTTTTTTAACTCAGGATGCAGATTTTGACAACCGTCACCGCTTGTGAAACTCAGCCATTGAGTTCAATAGGGCCACTCCGCACCCACATGCAATTCACATGATTACGGCATGCCAATACAGTATTATAGCAATAAATCAGGCAGTAAGGGGGTGATATAACACATGCTCACTGCCTGTCGAATGTCCTCTGAAAAGCACTGTGGCTAGAAGGATAGAGCCTAAAATCGGTACATTGGGGATTTCTGCAGATCCTAATATGGAGTGGGGAACAAGGGGTTCAGCTCCAGGGGTTTGCAGTATGCAGGTGCGATCACAGAAAGAATTTGGCCAGGTAGCAGAGTTGCAGGAGAGAGTCAGGATGTCTCTTAGGCAACACTCTCCCGCCCACCTGCTGTACCGATCAGCTACTCAGGCTCTCTCCTTCCAATTTTCGCAGCTCTCCACATGGACATCTGTCAGCATGCCCCTCTGAGCTGACAGTGAAGGCATCACAGGCCAGACAGGAACAGCTAAAGGGCTGGATGTGGCCCGATGGTCACAATTTGTCCAGGTCTGGTTTAGACCTTTGTTTTACCTCTTATATTTAAGAGGTCTGAGAATCCTTAATGAGCTAATATGCAATACATTTTTATATGGTTTAGTGGGAAAGTGTGTTGCTTTAAACAAAATATTCCCTGCTATTATAATAATTGGTTAACCACTTCAATACCAGGCACTTTTGCATCTTCCCGCCCAGACCAATTTTCAGCTTTCAGTGCTTTCACACTTTGAATGACAATTACTCAGTCATGCTACACTGTAGGCCACTCACGGGGACATCCCGGCGATCCACCTTATCGTGGAGCCCCCGGGTCCACACCATACAATTGGCGTGACTGGGAGGACAACCAAAGATCCAGATCACAAAGTCGTGATTATTCCTATGAAGCCCAGATATCCACCCATAATCGTTATTTTCCCCTACAGGAGCACCAGGAGGCTTATCCTCAATACGACAGGGAAGTAGATACATACAATAGGTCTCCATACAATTATAACCAAAGAGGCTTAAATTTTGAACAAGCATCGGGTTTTCAGAGGCCCATAGAAAACCACTCTGGGTACCAAGAAGGAAACGAGGGACCAGAGGGGGGCAGAAGGCTAGAAGCAAAAAGGAAAAGAGTTTGAGGGGGGTGGGGATTTTTAATCTCAGTACTGTCCACTTGACAGAAGCCGAGAAATCGGTTCTAGACAAGGGACTCAAGTTTGTCCCCCCAAGACCATTAAACAAATTTGGTACATTTATCGACGTACTAAAATTCACCAGGAAATTAAACATACACAGACATTTTTTGAACCAACCTTCCATTCCTTCCACCACCAATTATAGCTCCATCAATAATGATTATATACATTCCGGTTTAACCAATCCCTCCCTTTTTAATCCCCCGGGGAATTTGGCCCCGTCTCTCCAAGTGTTCAAGAGTCTAGTCTTACAAGATTTAGACGAACTTCCCAAACATAAAAGGAAGACCCATATGGACCCCTTAATTAAAGCAGGACTTCAAGAGCTCTGTGATAGGAAAGATCTTGTCATTAGACCCTCTGATAAGGGTGGTGGTATTGTAGTCCTCAACAAAGAAGACTACATTAAAGAAATGCTTAGGATTCTCCAAGATCGAGACACCTATACCCCCATAAATTTTAACCCCACCCACAAATTTAAACGCCAATTGGTCAAATTAGTTAATGAGGGGTACTCTTTGGGGATCCTTAATAAAAAAGAGAAAAACTATTTAGTGCCTCTTGTTCCGCGGATTCCCGCAATTTATTATCTTCCTAAAGTCCACAAGGACCCAGTCAATCCCCCTGGCAGACCTATTGTCAGCGGGATTGACTCGGTCACTTCTAGGATAGGGAGATATGTGGATTTCTTCCTTCAGCCATTGGTTAGAATGACTCCATCTTACCTCAAAGATACCAGGGATGTTATTCAACGTCTAGAACAAGTAAGGCTTGAAAAAGGCACTTTTTTGGTTACAGCAGCTGTAGCTGCCCTATATACATGCATACCACACCATCTAGGGTTTAATGCAGTTGAAACATATTTGTCAGCGAACAACACTCTACCAGTATTGCAGCGCAATTTCATCATGCAGCTTCTGCGTTTTGCCATGGGCCATATTTATTTCTGGTTTCAGAACCAGTTCTATGTACAACAAAAGGGTGTGGCCATGGGGGCCAAATTTGCCCCCAGTCTGGCCAACCTTTTCATGGCCCAATGGGAGGAGGATGTCGTCTATGCCTACCAGAGACCAGAACTAGTTCTTTGGGCCAGGTATATTGACGACATCCTCCTCCTATGGCAAGGAAACCGTGAGACTTTAGATGCATATATGGGAACTTTGAACGCCAATGATCGGGGGATTACCCTCAGCTATCAAGCCAGTTTGAGCTCCATCCATTTTCTAGATTTAAAAATCATGGTGGTGGATCAACATCTGGAGTTTAAGACCTACTTTAAACCCACAGATCGAAACGGTTACATCCCGTTTGACAGTTGCCACCATGCCCAGTGGCTGCGATCTGTACCGCGCAGTCAATTTTTACGACTGCGTCGTAACTGCTCAAAAATATCTGACTATTATGCTCAATCTCATATATTAAAAGAGAGATTTATGGCTAAAGGTTACAAGGCAGAAGATCTAGACGTAGAGATCAATAGAGTTTCACAAATAGACAGGAAATCCACCTTGGTAGATTGCCCCACCAACATTTCAGATTCCAGAGCCAAATGGTCCTTTTTCACCACATACTCTACTCAGTTTAAAGAAATAAAAGCCATTTTTAGAAAACATTGGAGAGTTCTTAAGAGCGACCGACTTTTGGGCCCTGAGCTACCCGAGAATGCGGGAGTCATTTTCAGAGGTGCTCGCTCTTTACAAGGACAAATTGCCCCCAACATCATAGACCCTCCCAAGAAAGTCTCTTTTTTTCAACAATGCCAAGGTTTTTATCACTGTCGCAGATGTAACGTATGCGCGCATAACACCCTTACAGGACGTAAAATTGACACCTTTAGTTCCACCATTACCTCGCGCATCTACCACATGAAAGAATTTGCCACCTGTGCCACCCAATATGTGGTATATCTGATTACTTGCCCCTGCAAGAAACAATATGTGGGTAGGACCATCAGAACATTCACCATACGTGTCAATGAACATATTGCAGGTATCAAAAGTGGCAAGGACAAGCACACAGTACCCCGACACTACTTACTCCATCACAATAGGGACCCCACGGGAAGCACATTCCAAGTAATTGACAAGTTTGTCCCCCATTGGCGGGGGGAGTCGCGCTTACGTGGGGTATCCAGACGAGAGACTTACTGGATACATGAGCTCAGATCATATTTCCCGTTTGGCCTTAACGTAGAGTGGGATTTGAATTCATTCATTAACCTCTCCTAATATTTCGACACCATTTACCTCATCCTTACCCTTGTCTGTACCATTGTTATTAGGTTTGAATTCCATTTAAATCTTTCAATTATGTGAGACACATTTTTGTTTTCTCACCATTTTACACCTATCATTCATTTTTTAAGTAAACCATCTTAGTTTTTATCCCATGCACTTTCATTCATTATTCTAGTCAGGATTGATTATTCCATAACAGGTTATAATCCCTCCCATTCCACTATATATTTTTTATATATATTTTTTATATATTCTTTAGATTACTGATACACAGAATTGGCCGCTATTAATATGAGCCCCACACACAAACCGGATTATATTTTTGTCATTTGTTTTTTGTTTTTTAAGTTTGTTTCCTGAATGTAATTATTCTTTTCACCACAAGGAGGTGCTCCATTTGTATCCACAGTCATGTGAGATATTTATAGAAAGTCAGTTGATCGCAGTGCGGACATGCCTACTTTGTTATGGCCATCTCCGTCACTGTGTTTGTGTTGCTCAGCGACCCATATATACCGCCCACATGTGAACGACGTTGTGCGTCACAGGGGAAGGTAATTGGGCGTCTCGTGACTGCCGTGCAAACACGTGGTGTGTGTTCGCCGGCTTTCTGGACGCAGCGCGCAGGGTTGCTTAGCAATCACTACGTGCGCTCCGTACATTTCTGGGTTTCGGTGTCACATGACGGCCGCGTGAACACGTGGTGCGGGTTCGCGGGCTTTCCTGACGCAGCGCGCAGGGTTGCTTGGCAACCACCACGTGCGCTCCGCATATTTCCGGGTTTTGGCGTCACATGCGAGAGTCCTGTTGCTCTTCCGGGCTCCTAGCGTGTTGACTCCTATGGTGACCCGGACCAATCACAATAGATTTAGGTGGGAATGCCTGCCTCAAGGGACAGAGTGTTACATACATTTTTTGCCACAAATAGCTAGATTGGCTGTTAGGAGAAGGTGGGTCACACCCCATCAGATGACCCTCCAACTAGGTCAATAAGATTAATTGTTGTTTAATTGTCGATAGCCCATTGGTCTTGTGTTTTATTTGATTGCATACACCATTTTATAAATATAGGCAGTGTTATGAGGGTCCCATATGCCCCTGTTGAAGATCTTTTGGATCGAAACGCGTAGGGCGTTTTTATTACCCCACACACTGCTTTGTACCCGTGATCACGTTTTATGTTCCATTTATTGTGTTTTTTTAACAAAAAATAAAAAAACACCCCTGAATTACACCATGTGGAAGCATCCCTCTTTTCTTCACATGTACTGAGGAATCGAGATAGCACTCGTTCGTTTGGGATCCATCCGGAGCCTGTTCCAGTGGACCAAGAGGGACATCCAGGCCCAGCAAGAGGGATACCCAGGCCCAGCAGAGGCTCTACCTTTGCCTTCACCGTTCCACACCTCTGCCCTTGGTGGCATAAAGCCCTACTGATTCTATGCTTCTGGCAGTAGAATCCAACTGGTCTGGTAAGCGTATTCCATCTTTCCGTTTATCTTGATGACATCTGTACTGACCGTTGAAAAGTTGAACCAACCACCATACGGATCACTTATATCCACTATGGACTGTTTCTTTTTTTCACCATAACACGTCATTATTGGGACATTTTTTTCATGTGCACAGTATCCATTTGCATATGTGTTTTTTAGCGCTACAATTGATTTCGATGCTACACTGTATCCAATTTTTTTATCATTTTTTTCTCACAAATAGAGCTTTCTTTTGGTGGTATTTAATCACTGCTGGGTTGTTTTTTTTTGTTGCGATATAAGTAAACAAAGAGCGAACATTTTGAAAAAAAAAAAACATCAGTTCGATGCTGCATCTGTCCCCTGCCGGCTCTAACACTGAGAACAGATCGCTCAGTTCTCAGGGCTCCCTGAGCAGAGAGCTGGTGCCTGTCAGCAGATCTCTGCTCTGCCCCCTCCTCACTCACAGGAGGGCTGTGGAGAAGACGGGAATAGCCTCAGGCTCTCAGTGGCTCGCTGAGAAGCTGAGCCGCATGCTGGTCCAGGCATGAGGGTGGATCCCGACCATATGGTCGCGATTTTTCCTAAGCCTTGACCGGCTCTGTGACATTAGCCGACAGCAGGCTGAGCCCGCTGTCTGCTGAAAACGGGTCACAGGAGTTCAGAACTAACTCACACTACTGTGATCCAAAGGAGAAGTACAGCCAAACAAGCTTTGGCTGTACTTCTCCTTTAATGAGGTCCTTGTAGCATAGAGACTTAATCAGGAGAACATTCAATTCACCATATGGACAGTGAGAAAGAGTTTTTCTAAAAATGGTAAAGACAATGGCCCTCTATAAAATGTTAATTTCAAATCCGAGAAAGGCCTCTTCATAGCTACAGTATGTAAGTTCCTGCAGAGGTATCACACACTTCAGTGTTAAAAATGTGTATCTTGGACAGCTCTAGGAAATAACCAGGCTGTTTTTTGAATGTCACAAACTGCAACGGGTAACTTCTGCACACTTTTGTTGCAATAAAAGCTATAAGCTGGACTAAAAAATTTTAACAGATGGCACCTTAAGCTACCTGTTAGTATGCAAATGAGCTCAGTGCTGTGTGCTATGCAAGATGATTGGTTATGAACACCTGGGCCAGCTTTGAAGTTTGGTGTCATCTAACAATCGGCCACTATTATATGTTACTGTGCATATATAGTTTATAGTGGTTGTCAGGGCTGGAGAGATGATATATTAACTTTACCTTCACCCAAATAACCGGTAGCACAGCATCCTGAAGGAAATAAACTGAAAGAATTACAGTTGTGAGTGTCCTTTACATTTATTCTCCTGTGATTCAATGTTTTTTAAATGTGCGTGTATATTTTTCTAACTGCAATGAAAGGTCACAAAAATGAATTTGATCTTGGTCTGAAAAGATCGGTTTTCAGAACATTCTTTCTCTAAAAACAAAATCAACCATTATGTGGCTGGTTCTCCAGACTGAACACTAATCGAAAAAGTCCATCCAATACTCACACCTCATGGGACTGAAATCGTTTGGGTGCAAAACAACAAAGGAACCGTGTAGCAGAAGGAAAGTTATACCGGTGCTCCAAAAATATTTAGAAATCCAGAACTTTTAGTGTCAGTGTTTTTTTGACAAAAAAATGCTATAATTTCAGGGCTGCATGTCACTTTGAGATAGGGGTCCCACATGGCCCCCAAATGTTTTCATAATGACACAGTTCTCTGTGTGTGCATTTGAATGGGTGTTATAGATTTCCCAATGGTCATTACTTTTATGAGCTTTGAAGAGTTTCTTGTGCCTATTTTTTTAAAGAAAAAAACAATATCTTTAATGTTTTTAAACATGCATGTGAATTTAGTCAACAGCATGTGAATGAGTATATAGTAAGTCCCCTACATATGAACATTCAACTTGCAAACTTTCAAAGATGCGAACATGTGTTTACATGTCCAATCCTGTAAAGCTGGGTACACACACTCAGGTTTTTTTTCTTCAACCCAGTGGGCTGAAAGTGGATCCAAAGGCTGAAGGTTTTTTACTTTCAGGCATTCTATGCATGAAGGTAAAACGCATTCTACGTGCAGCAGTCCCCCCGGCACCCCTAATATTTGAGCTTCCTCTCAATGCAGTGATTTGTATGAGAGCATCGGCTCTCGGGGGCTCTCCCTCCTCATTGGCTGAGACAACAGCGGGAGCTATTGGAGCCCGCTGCTGTCAATCACAGGCAAACAGCCAATGAGGAGAGAGGGGGTGTGGCCAAGCCACAGCTCTGTGTCTGAATGACGGGAGCATGCCTGCTTGGGTGCCCCCTTTGCAAGCTGCTTGCTCTGGGGGCACTCAGCAAGAGGGAGGGGCCAGAAGCGCTGGCGATGGACCCGAGAAGAGGAGGATCAGGACTGCTCTGTGCAAAACCACTACACAGAGCAGGTAAGTATGACATGCTTGTTATTTATTTATTTATTTTTGCCTTTACTATCACTTGAATGAAAAAAAAAAACAGATCACCATACCAAAACAAGCAATGTTGGTTCAGCGATCTCCCCCCACTGTGCCTTTGTGTTCTGAAAGGGGAGTTCACTAATGTGTAGTGTACTGCATAGCCAAAAAATACATATTTTCCTTTGCAATCCTCTATAAAGTTTTGATAATGGATAAATGATTACATATAGCACCACAGATATTTGCCTTTGTTATTAATATTTTTGAGAATGCAACCAGTGTTTCCTCCCCCCATTATTTTTAACTTTCCAGCAGATTTATGTCTCCTAGTTTGATTTCTTGAAGCTTGGCCAATTAATACATTTGCATACTAGACTCTGCTGTTTTTATGTTCTGGGCAATCAGCTTTGAACTTTATGGCAGTAAGCCAGGCCTCAGAGGATCCGCCAGATACCTGATGCTGGATACTGTACCTGCATAACCTGCTGTGACTCCAGCTCATTAGAAATATCCACACTTTCTTCACTTTTGCTCCCGAAAGGATAGACCGAGTGATTACAGCTGCTATGTAACTCCCAGGTCATACTCATTTCTCAGCTGGTAAATTCATTTGTGTCCTTGACTTGCTGATCAACAGTGTTTTTAAACAAAGGCCATGTTTGCTTATGCATACAGTGTTGCCTATGATTAAAATGCTCAGGCTTTCCCATTGAGTACTTTATTTTACAACCTATTATTATTCTGCACCCTGAGATCCAATATGTTTGTTATGAGAAAACAAATGCAAAGGCTGCAGCAGCTAAGGGATTAATGCATTACATTAAATTTCCAAAGAGGAATGCAGTGTAGTACAGCGCTGTATGGGAGAGCAGAGCAAGAAGGTCTAATATAATGTAAATTAAAAAAAAAACTATAATTGGAGTCTAGACATTGTGTAAGTCTCAATTCTGTTATTTATTCAATATTTTTTTGCAGTTTAATTTCTTAATTTAATTTTATCAAAGGATCTAAAAGCATTTTGAACATCTACTAACCTACTGGTGTGTTTCTTAACAGAAAGACAAGCATTCAGGAAATGATATGCGCCCTTTTTAATCCCGCTAAGCATTTGATTCACAAAGTGAGACTAATCTAACAGAAATAGCCCAACGGTTCCCTGCAAATTGCAATCACTTCAGCCTGGATTCACACTTCAGTGTGAGCCTGATTTTGAAGCATTTTTGCTTGTTTTTACTTGCATTTTTGGCATTTTTAAGCTTGGATTTTTGTATTTTAGCCATTGGAAAGCTAATTATAAGAAGGAGTCATGTGCATTTTTATGGCTCTCTTATTTAACTCTATTGGAGCCAAAAATATGTGCCAATGAATTTCTGAGTGTTGAGAGACAGCACATTACTCATATGTGAATGAGCACAATGGAAAAACATGGAAGTCTAGTGTCAAGTGTTGAAGTGCTTCTAGAAAAGGGTTTCAAATCACTCAAGTGTCAATAGGGGCTTAGATGTTGATTACACCCAGTGAATGATCAAAACTCTTTATACAGCTTAGCTCTTAGGCTCGATTCACACTGGAGCGGCTTCAAAGTCGCCCGACTTTGAAGCCACCCCGCACAGTGCGACTTCACCGTGGCTTGCAAACGACTTATTTAATAGAATTCAATGCAAGCCGCTCCAAAGTCACCCCCAAGTAGTGCAGGAACCTTTTTCTAAGTTGCTCTGATTAGAACGGAGTGGAGCGTGACTTATCAGGCTGACAAGTCACCTGACAGGTCGCCCCAGTGTGAACCGAGACTTGAGGGTTATCAGTAAAGGAAACCTGTGCTAAAGGAAATATGCTGGCTCCTGTGGCAGGCCTCCTTCTAAAAATGCTAGTAGTCTGGCTGTCATGCTGATCCTGTGACTTCATTTCTTTTCGAACCACTGACTCAGAACGAGAAGTCAGACTGAAATAAAAACTCCTGATCTACATAGTATCCAAGCAAAATCAACTGAAACTCCCTAATCTGCATACTTGTTGTGGATCTGAATCTCATAGATGATTTACTTGTTCTTTGCGACACTTGTAGGTCTACAATTAGAGGTGTACATTTTTTTTTGTTATTTTTTTTTTTGGGGGGGGATTGGGCTGCTACTTGGCTTGTTTTATGATATTCTATTGTCTTTATAATTAAAAAGAACTAGCGTCTAAAAAGAGGAACATTTGCACAGTTTTAAAGTGGCCCCTGTAACTGGCCATTTACAATGATCACACCCTGCCATTCTTGAACTGAACCTATTCATGATCCTGGCATGGTAGCAACAGCCCAGTCCAGCAGTCAAGCACCCTATCTGCAAATTAAAAAAATATGTTAATGTAGCGCTGGTAGATTTATGATCTACCATCTGATAGGTAAATTTAGTGAATTGCTTGTTAGGGAAGTTAGATTTGCCTCTGTTCCAGCTTGGCTGACGTTGCGTGTTGTTCCACACTGAGCCGGTGGGTGTCGCTGTTACCATTGGCTGGTGTTGGAAGGGCAACGTGTCAAAGCGTATGGATGCTCCTCTGTCCCGGAGACAACTCGGTGGAGGTGGTCCTCCGAGTTGCATTCTGGGAGAGGGTATTTATGGGAGAGACGCCATGTTTTGTGGTTCGTTCTACAGCCACCTGCTGGCCCTCCTAGCTGATAGGTATGCGTTAGAGTGCTACCTCATGGTCCTCCATTCCGGAGGCCCGCGCCGCTGCGGCACGTGGGTGGGCCCAGAAGCATGTCTGGGGCCTACCACAGCAGCTGAGGAATGGTCTTGAGCTGTCTATCCAGAGTGAAGAAGCTGGACAACCGAGAAGATCCCAGGGGAGGACCCGTCATGGAAGGATCATGCAGAGTGCTGGTCTGGAGAGGGGCCTGGTGACTCAGTTGGAGGACGTATTCTAAAGTAGTTCTACAGCATAGTACTGCCGGGTTGGCTTAGAGGTCCAAGTACTGTGTCTGACATTCACTGCAAAAATTAATACATCCTGTGGCAGAGGATCGTGTGGCAGAAGCATGTCTGGGGCCTACCACAGCAGCCGAGGAATGGTCTTGAGCTGTCTATCCAGAGTGAAGAAGCTGGACAACCGAGAAGATCCCAGGGGAGGACCCGTCATGGAAGGATCATGCAGAGTGCTGGTCTGGAGAGGGGCCTAGTGACTCGGTTGGAGGACGTATCCTAAAGTAGTTCTACAGCATAGTACTGTCGGGTTGGCTTAGAGGTCCAAGTACTGTGTCTGACATTTACTGCAAAAATTAATACATCCTGTGGCAGAGGGTTTATTTCAAGCAAGTCTGTGGCAGAGACTTTTGTTCGTGCTACGTACTGGCTGCTAGGCTAGTGAGAGGGGCCTATCCAGGCAAGCAAAGATTGTGTCCCACAAGGGGATTGCATCCGATTACAATATTCAACTTTAAAGGACGTTCTCAAGAATCCTAAAGAAAGGTATTTGAGCTTCCCTGCAACTTCCCTCCTGCTTCTTTTCTGCTACTTCCTTCGTTACTTGGTTCAATAAAGCATTGGAAACGTACTCAAGTGTTGGTGTTTAAATCGTCCAGAGGTAAACTCAACGGAACCCTAAACCCAGTGCCCGTGAAACAGGGGTGTCGAGAGTGAAGGTAACAAGCCCGCTTAAACCAGCAGCTCCACGGAGAGTTAGTGCTACATGTGGGCGCGTCGTCCGGGATTTGTTGACCATCGGTTCTCGCAGCCCAGAGAGGTGTTTCACCGGGAGTTTACGGTGAGAGCTTGACTTTGTCAATTTTTTCAGGAAGAGAAGAGGTTAAAAGTTGCAGGACTTTATTTCTGAATGCGTAGGCGGCGGGTGCCAGTGAAAGCCCGGGAACTACGTGATCAGAAGAACAAGTGGGAGGAGCCTACCCTACTTGATACCGCGTGGGACGCGTGTATGTGCTTGGCGCCAGAGAAGAAGAGAGGCCTCGTGATCGTGCTGAGAAGATCAGAGTATGGCCATGTCTTTTTCGGCGATGCAGCCAATTATGGGACCAAGAATGTTCCCTGCAAGCACCGCGTTGAATACTGTGCTGAGCGGAGCCCTGCTTACGGATACTGGTGTTCGTCTGAAGCCGCAGGGGAGGTTTGTTCTGTATACCTCAGGAGATATTGAGGGACTGGGCATGATTTGCCATAAATGTGAAGGACTGGCCGTACATCTCCGTCCATTTGGTCGATGTCTGCAATGTGGAGAGTATTTGTTTGTGGTGGAGCAACCTACCATGTCGCCCCGTGCTTATCGGATGGATTGTGCAACAGGTATCGCCACAGTAGAAGCTGCTATTACTACGGAGAGAGAGCGGCAGACCGTCACTTTGCCTGTTGTTGCCGAAAATGTTCCGGAGAGAGACACTGCTGTTGCCGTCTCATCAGCGGACATTGCTTTGGATTCTGAGTCTACCACGCCTGTCTCTGTTGTACCTGTACAGAAGAGGGTGGGATATGTGAAGGCTTCCCGCGGCCGTGGCCGAGGCCTACCCCCAAGGCTACCCGAACTGGATCCAGCAAAGTCCACGACAGGAACGGGTAAGCAGCTAGTGGGGAATGTATCTGGGACTGTAAATAAGTATCTGCCAGCGGAAGAGTTGGGAGATTCGGAAATAGAATCCATGTCGGATCTTTCCGGTGATGATGACCTGTTTGAGACTATGTCACAAGAGCTGTTATGGTCACAAGGCGAAGACATCGCCTCTGCTATGACTTTCCCTGAAAGGACAGCCCTGAGTTCCCTGCAGCTTCCTTCCTGCCTCTTTCTTGCTACTTCCTTCGTTACTTGGTTCAATAAAGCATTGAAAACGTACTCAAGTGTTGGTTCTTAAATCGTCCAGAGGTAAACTCAACAGAACCCTAAACAAGCCCGCTTAAACCAGCAGCTCCACCGAGAGTTAGTGCTACATTAATAACCTCCCAGCAAGAGGATCTTGTCCCAAAGCGTTATTTTAATATAGTGTGCAGAGGAATAATTTAATACGTCACCCTGTGTGGAGCCACACAGCACTGTAAATGAGACTTTGTCAAAAGTTGTTAGTTCACTACAGACACCGGCTGGGTCTATGGTGAGCAAATCCTTGGATTCCTGTGTGCCTCCTGGCATGGGAAAGAACAGATCCTTGCCCAAACTTGCACGTTTGCAGAGAATGTTAAACAAGCGTGTAGCTACAGAGTATGGCTTGGAGTTTCCCAATGTCCCTCAGGACATAATGCAAGTGATTGAAGTTAATCGGGAACTTTGGTACAGTGAAGCTGTTTGGGACTACTTGTCTGTGCGTAAGCCTTTCCGAAAGACTGGATGTTCTGTTAAAAAGGATGAATGTTTTAGTGGATGTTTTATGCACTGGAAATTCGGTCGGCACATCTATGCTGACAAAGTGTCATCTGCAGGCCCGGAAAAGATGACGCTGTATATTTCATTACCACAGTGGATAAACTGGGAAAGACACTGACCTTGCCAGATCCCCGGTTTTATTGGTAACTATGGACAAAAGAACTTTGAAGTTAGTTAGTTAGTGTAAGAATAAAGAGATCTTCGTGGTCAAGGTCTGGATATTCATCTCAGTGTTTTGAATCCAAGGACTTCTTTTTGCTAGCCCGATTTCTTTCATGTGAAAAAAAAAATGTATACAGGGATGGACTCCTAAAGATTATTTTTGATAATAGATTATGGGAAGCGAGTCTCATTTTTAAATGAGGCTTTGCTCCTGAAATTGTACAGGATATGTGTGTGTTTAACATGTTTTCCTTTTCAGGAACCATTTGATCTCCTATCAAGCTGTGAGGCTTTTGAGCTAGATAGATAGTGAGGTTGTGTACAGTCATAGGATGGTTTTGTTTACGGACGTGAACATATTGTTTTATAGATGCTAATCTCATGTCTTTCCACTGTCTTTCCTTCTTCTCTATCTAATCCAAGTTTTAAGCTCAAATACCTACTCCCAGGCTTGGGAGTTATTATCATTATTTTTGGACAGACGTTGGGGACAACGTCTATTGTAGTGGGGAGAGTATGTAGCGCTGGTAGATTTATGATCTACCATCTGATAGGTAAATTTACTGAATTGCTCGTTAGGGAAGTTAGATTTGCCTCTGTTCCAGCTTGGCTGACGTTGCGTGTGGTTCCACACTGAGCCGGTGGGTGTTGCTGTTACCATTGGCTGGTGTTGGAAGGGCAACGTGTCGAAGCGTATGGATGCTCCTCTGTCCCGGAGACAACTCGGTGGAGGTGGTCCTCCGAGTTGCATTCTGGGAGAGGGTATTTATGGGTGACGCCATGTTTTGGGGTTCCTTTTACAGCCACCTGCTAGCCCTCCTGGCCGACAGGTATGCGTTAGAGTGCTACCTCGTGGTCCTCTGTTCCGGAGGCCTGCGCCGCGTCGGCGCGTGGGTGGGCCCAGAAGCATGTCTGGGGCCTACCACAGCAGCCGAGAAATGGTCCTGAGCTGTCTATCCAGAGTGAAGAAGCTGGAAAACTGAGAAGATCCCAGGGGAGGACCCGTCATGGAAGGATCATGCAGAGTGCTGGTCTGGAGAGGGGCCTGGTGACTCGGTTGGAGGACATATCCTAAAGTAGTTCTACAGCATAGTACTGCTGGGTTGGCTTAGAGGTCCAAGTACTGTGTCTGACATTCACTGCAAAAATTAATACATCCTGTAGCAGAGGATCGTACGGGTTTATTTCAAGCAAGTCTGTGGCAGAGACTTTTGTTTGAGCTACGTACTAGCTGCTAGGCTAGTGAGAGAGGCCTATCCAGGCGAGCAAAGATTGTGTCCCACAAGGGGGTTGCATCCGATTACAATATTCAACTTTAAAGGACATTCTCAAGAATCCTAAAGAAAGGTATTTGAGCTTCCCTGCAGCTTCCTTCCTGTTTCTTTCCTGCTACTTCCTTCATTACTTGGTTCAATAAAGCATTGAAAACGTACTCAAGTGTTGGTTCTTAAATCGTCCAGAGGTAAACTCAACAGAACCCTAGACCCGGTGCCGGTGAAACAGGGGTGTCAAGAGTGAAGGTAACAAGCCCGCTTAAATCAGCAGCTCCACCGAGAGTTAGTGCTACATTAATAACCTCCCAGCAAGAGGATCTTGTCCCAAAGCGTTATTTTAATATAGTGTGCCGAGGAATAATTTAATACATTTTTGTTGACTAATCAGCAATTGTATCCTTAGAAGTTCCATGGTGGTGTTGGTAAGAATTTGGCTCGGTGTATGCTTTTTGTGACTTAGCATTAATGTAAAAGGTAGAAGAGGTGGATTAGAAATTCATAAATTCCTTGGTATACGCTATCAAGAATGCAACGTCCTACTTAATTATAAAGGAGGAGAGACATCACAAGTAACAAGAAGAAACCACATCCCATCTCTATCCTCGAAAGACATTACAGCGTTTCATATTATATTATACATGCCTTTGCTTTACTGAACATGTTTCTCAGTTACTCAGCAATTATTCCAGGCCTTAAATGAACTATTTCAGAATAACAGCATGGTTTGCTGCATTTATTGAGAGTCTGGAATCAGGAACTTTGTTTGCAGTAAAGAGAAATGGCTTATAGGAGAGTTCTGAAAAAAAGGACCACACAACAGATTAGGTTGCTGCTAACAAATCAGTATCTGTAATACAAGAAAAGTTATCTAAGGGGAAAACTGTGTCACTCATTCATCAATCTCTGTGCAACAACTTCTCAAGCAACACACAGGGACCAGAACTTCATCTTCCAGTCTTTCGATAGTCTATCAGGGGATTTGCACTGAAAATCAATTAAATAAAAGCAGAAATTCCATTACTGTGAAAAAACAACCCATTTCAACAAATTTTCTTGCAAACCTTAATGTTAAACTACCAATGTGTTTGTAGCCTTCAAGCAAATATTAAAGCTGAAATTTAATCTGCTTAGATTTTACTTCCCTGGTTCTACCCTCCCATCAACACGTTAATGATATTTTAAAATAAAATATTTCTGTTATATTATTCATAGTTTCATAGTTGGTAAAGTTGAATAGAGATACCAGTTCATCTAGTTCAATCTATCCCTGTCAATTGCAATCGCTAAGATGCACATCCAAGAGTTTTTTTTTTTTAACTATCAACACTTCCCACTGACACCACTGATTGTGAAAGGCAGTTCCACAACCTAAGTGCTCTAACAGTAAAGAACCTCCTACCCAGTTTAAAGCTGAACCGCTTGTCCTCTAAATTCATTGATTGGCTGCGTGTCTTCTTAAGCTCCCTGAAACTGAATAGTTATTTTTTTTTATACACAGGACTACAGGTAAGGCTGGAGTTCAGCTTTGGGCCCCATTCACACCTAGCTTTTTTGAAAGTGCTTTAGTTGTTTGTTTTTCTGCAATTTTCCCACAACAAACATAGGCCTAGATGGGGCAAATACAGCAAAGTAGCTCATCAAGCATTTTGCGCATTTCATTTTACATGTGTTTACTGTCCATTTTTGCTCTTTGCAAAACACGCTTTTGCTTTCCACTTTGGGGTTCCATTAACAATTAATGGCACCGTAAACATGAAGCACATTTTTCACACATTCTAGGACTGCGTGCAGAAATGCATGTTCCTGGAATGATAGAGCCTAAAGGATTAATTTCAGGTATGGATATTTTTTCATAGTTACCTTGGTCCAGCTTTAACCAATGTAAGGGCCCTTTCACACGGGCTTTCCGATCCGGTCCGCCTGTCAGTTTTTCAGGCGAACCGGATCGGACACTCCATTTACCTCAATGGGGCAACGGATGTCAGCGGTGACATGTCCACTGACACCCGCTGCTATGCGATCTGATCCTGTCTGTCTATCCGTCAGGCGAATGGGATTGGATAAGATCGGATGAAAACGGACAGGCGGTCCATTTTCATCCAATCTCTCCATAGAGGAGAGTGGGACTCTGACAGGTCCGTCTCTGCACAGTGAGCGGAGATGAACCTGTCATCCACTTGCTCAGTGGGGAATCAGCGGAGCAATTCCCCACTGAGCAAAACTCAGTCCACTGAGTGAAAGCACTCTAAGTGTGTATGTTTAATACATGTGAGATTCCTGTGGAAGCTCTACCTTGTCCAATCTGAGAACACTTTGCATTCATTGAGAAAATGCAAATTGTACTCTTAATGTTGCCTATGCTGAACGAGCAACCTCCTGTGTTCAGTAAGAGGCAGGGCAGCTGCTTAGTAAGGGATCCAAAAGCTGGCTGAGTTCACCTTTGTAGCAGTTCCTACTGATTTCCAGCTTTCACAAGAATCCCACAGGTATGGTATATGCACCTGAAATTTATGTTTAAGGCCTCATGCACATTCGACTTAAAGCGTTTGTTACCCTAAAAAAATAAAATAACAGTGCTTTGTAATTTGGCCCCTTCTATCACCTAAAAAAACCTGGTTGATCCTGTCTGGCTATGCCCTCACCTATGTAAACTGACCATGGTTTATCATGGCTGCTGAGCCCTGACACTGTGGTCAGTTTACGTGCCTCCATCATCCGCAGCTGTACTCTGTCCTCCTCTGTCCTCCTCTCCCCCTCCCTCCCTGCCTGTCAGCTTTTGTGTCAGTGCCCGCCCCCTCCCCATCTGCTGCTGAAGTTGCATAAAAGGTTTTATACCATTTTCTCTGTTTAAAAATCATGTGTGCCCCTGTGTCTGTGTTTTCAAAACACCGCTCAGCACTCACGCGACCATCCGGCTCTCTCCTCCTCTCCTGACGTCAGTGGGGGTTTCTCAGCCCTGCTTACTGCATCTGTCAGATGGGGAGAGCAGAGAGGCGGCGGGTCATGTGAGCACCGCGCGGCACTCTTAAAACAGGTAAAGAACGGCTTTTTTTTTAAAAAAACACTTACACATTATTAAACAGAGAGAATGGTATAAATTGCATATAGTGGCTTAACAACCACTTTAAAGAATACCACTTTTATAGACATTTGGCTTTTTTTTTTCAGTCTGTAAAAGTACCTCTAAATTAGTCTATGTGTTATGTGTGCTATGTGCACACATAGGTGTTTACAGGGGTATTAGAATAGGAGTGTTTACAGGCTGAAAAATATCCCAAAAAAACCCTGAATGCAACTAAATGCTAGTCATATTTAGGCAGGTTTGAGCATTAATGCATTCCAATGGCCAGAATAAATTCCGTCCAAGGAAATTTTGACTACAAAAGTGGAAATACATTTTAAAGATTAGATCAACACACTTTCCATGAAGACTTACAGATCCTATTTTAACCCCTTGGCGCTGGCCGCATGCAAATATGCAACCTCTCGGCAGGTGGGCCTTGGCAGCCTTGGTGCCAAGCGGCTGCATATTTACATGAATTGGGGTAAATGCAGTTGTGCCAAGAGCACGTGCCCTGCGTGCTCCTGGCCCGGTTACCGGCGGCTAACGAAAAGCTCCCAGTTGCTGCTTGCCAATCACGGTGGTCACATGATCATAAACCCCACCTATTTCTCAGCAGCTGAAACCTCTTAAAAGGGTCAGCGCAAAGGGGTTAAGCAAAAAATAACCAAATTAGGATCAGCTTTGTTTCTGATTACAAACAAA
The DNA here is from genome assembly GCF_042186555.1 of Aquarana catesbeiana. Classification (NCBI taxonomy): domain Eukaryota; kingdom Metazoa; phylum Chordata; class Amphibia; order Anura; family Ranidae; genus Aquarana; species Aquarana catesbeiana. The sequence continues at coordinate 258,611,914 of NC_133326.1, forward strand.
AACAGAATAAAGAATCCCATATTTTTACAGCTATCATTGTCATATCAAAGGTATAGATTAATGTAAGAACTTAACTTTCTCCCAAAACATCTAGTCTACGGTGTTTTCAACAGCCAAATGGTAATTCTCCTGAGCATTGAGAAGGAAATTCATATGCAGAACGGCTGCATGGATGACTGAATCCATATCCAGTTCCCACTCGTTTTTGAAATATAACCAACGTTATGTAAATGTGAAGTGCTTATTAGACTGAAAATGGCTTGTCATAAACATGGTATTGTTTGAAAAAATCCATTACTATCAATCTCTCAAAAACAGCAAAAATGTATTAAATTATTTGTTTCCATTAAATGCAAAATCTTTAGTAGAGGGTTGAAATGAAATTTATATGAAACAATTACTAGTTTAGGTTTTCACGCAGTTCAGTGCATACAATTATGCTGCGTTTCTTTCATGATATATGCACATTCAGGATTTGCAATAAGACTTTTTTTTAAATGAGCAATAGGTCAATAAGCTATTTTCACAAATAGAACAACCCATTTAAATGTAAGGTCATTCGACCTTGCTACTTGTTTGCAAGAGAAAGAAACAGAAACCTTTAAAGCTGTGTAACTGAGCCAGGGAGCACCAGAGCAAAGCTTTGGTAATCTGCCCTCTCCTACCTACTGCTCTCAAACATATGATATAAAAGTCACCCTAAATTTGTAATGGAATGTGCAAACAAGCTCATATACTCTGTTCCGTTGCCCCTTTAAAGAGGATGCAGGAAATAATTCCTACTATAGAATGATACTTTCGGCATCTGAGTGATCACAAACAGCTGATCAATTAGCTTATTTCTCCCCTAACCACTAAAAAATGAAGCAAGGTAATGGGGTGATAGGCAGCAAGTATTTTATCTGCTATGTTCTACAACAGGGGTCTCCAAACTTCCTAAGCAAAAGATCAGTTTACTGTTTTCAGACTTTGGCCATGGGAAGTAGATGTCTACTGTCCCAGCATCAGTGGGAGTAAACAATGCCCCAACTTTGTGTCAGTGAGAGGAATTGTGCACAATCACTGGAGTCACTCGGAGGAACTATGCCCAATTGTTGGTGCCAATGGAAGGAACTGTGCCCCTTCATTGGTGTCAATAGGGGGAATTTTGCCCCATTGTTGATGTTAGAAGAGTAAATATTTTCCCAAGAGCCAGATAAAAGCAAGCAAAGGGCCACATCCGGCCCCCAGGCCACAGTTTGGAAAGCACTGTTCTACAAGGAAGAAAGTCAGAGATGATGTTTATGGTATAGAATTAAAGTTCCAATATACAACCAGTGTTAAAAAAATATCTAAAACCAAAACCTTTAGGTTTGTACAGTGAGGAATGGTTAAAGCCCCTATAAAGTATTTTGCAACCTGCTTCCATTGGGAAGATTTCTCTTCCCCTCATAACCCGTAGAAACAACACAAAGTGAGAGGAAATCTCTTCAAAGTGGCAAAAGTCAACAAAATAAGTGTTCCCACTGTGAACCTCCTTGTCTGTTCTTTCCAGTTCCAGTGGTATCTCAACATTTTGGGTATACATTTTTAATCCTAATGTCAATCATTAGGATAAGAGTTGCTAGCTTGTACTGGCGGCTTACATAATGTTCAGCAAGGCACTTTAGAAGTGTAGTTCCACAAAGCCTGTAGAATTATATATCTACATATGAGCAATAAACAATAGATCCAAAGAAGAATATGGCCACTTAATGCAGCAGGAACTGCTAGATCCCACAGAAAACCCAGAAACAATAGCCACTGAAAGGCATTAAATACAATACCTTTCATACAATAGAGAGAAGAAGGGCACTGGGGGAAACAGAGGCAGCTGTATGGCACAAAACGTAGGCACAAGCATCCCTACATACCAGAGAAAATTTGGCCATAGAGTTACTAGACACAAGGGAGAGTAGGGACACAGATACCAATAAACACTAGAAGAATATTGGGCAAAAACCCTAGAAGCTAAAAAACATAACATAACTGTCACAAGATAGTGAGCTTGGGTGGTTTTCTGTCAGCAAATGGAAACATGAACAAACTTCAATGGCTGTGACATGTAGAGGCAAATTGTGGCATTCTGGTATACACATCCAAATGATCTAGTTGATAATATTCACTGGAAGGAGTAGGGTATGGAGCTTTTCAAATAGCACAGTGAATGCATAAAAAGTGCACAAAAAGAGCATGGGAAATGCAAGTTCTTGTCCAAGTTGAATAATAAGATTTGATGCAATGGCCTCTCTCTCTCTCTCTCTCTCTCTTGCTTTCTCTCAGCAAGTAAGGAAAGCACCTGTTAATCCTGACAGGAATGCAGTATCTGTCACTTCCTGTGAGCTGCACCGAAGAATTTCTTCCTTCCTAGTTAAGTTCTCTAAACAACCAATTGCCCTGCCCACCATGTAATAGAGATGAAGAGATACCGACACGTTTGTAGTCCATATCAGGAGAGCAGACTTGGGTAACAATTCTGATGACCTCCATAGTTACAGTGGAGCACTGATGTAGCCACCCAGAGAGGAAGTGTGTTTTTTTGCAGAATTACGTGAAAAATAAACTATATGAAGCTTGACAAAAGAAAATGAATGCAGCCACCACACCAAGGACCAATGTACTGCAATCTATTACATTTTTTAATGCAAACAATGATTGTATGGTAAGAAATTTTACTTTCTTTTAACAGGTGTGTTAGAACTTTACAGACGGTTACATATTTATCCTAGTGAAATGCTTATGAAATGAAGGAGTTATAAAAAGAAGCAGATAAGTATTGGTATTATTTGATTTACTTACTGTTTATCTGGTTTACTCTTTCAGAACCATGGACAGAGAAAAACAGAAATCAACTTTACGGTTTTAAATATGTACTGTATATCAAAACTACTACCTGGACTCTCAAATACACAAAAAACACACATATCTTGAAAATAATGTTGTATTTCTGCTTTCCTAATGAGACCTAGTAAATACAACAGTACATTATGCAAATAACAGTAGCCAGAAAGTGAGAACTCTGCAGCTTAGGTTGGCTCATCCTTGTTTTTGATTTGTGGAGAAGACAGCATTAACTCTATTTGTATAATTGTATTGCAATACGACTAATTGCCAACAGTGAACTGAAAGCTGGTACTGTCAGTACTAGAAGGGCATGTTTGTGCAACTACAGGACAGTGGTGTTGTCAAGCTTTTCAGGTGGAAATATAGTAATGAATAAGCCAGAACTTATGACACTTAACTAAGAAGTACTCTATTTTGAAAATGGCTTTTTTCTTGATGTGGGAAATGTCTAGTTTCTTGAAGCACAGCAGCGGATGAATCTAAATTATTCCAATTACCATAGTACAATCCAAATGTATATGTAACTCCACACTGAAATAACAGGTAAAATAGTTATACTAAACTTGGCAAACTGCTGTAAAACAAAGAATACTGTTGATACACGATATTAAATATGTGTCATCAGTGCTAAAGCAGTGATTACCTGCAATACAAATAACAAAAACTGATATTACTGAGCATTTAGCCCTATAAATATAACAAATGTACAGAAGACAATTCATTTATATTGTAAAGTGCTGCGTAAACTGTTGGCGCTATATAAATCCTGTATAATAATAATATAATAATAATAATAATCACACTAAATATCACTTAAAAATAGTGCAAATAGAAACTGTGTGCAGATAATGGGTCGATTTACTAAAATTGGAGAGTGCAAAATCTGGTGCAGCGCTGCATAAAAACCAGCTTCCAGGTTTTTTTGTCAAAGCCTAATTAAACAAGCTGAAGTTGGAAAGCTACCATGCATATCTGCACCAGCATTTGCACTCTCCAGTTTTAGTTAATCACCACAATGTGTAAATAGGCAAAACATTATTTACCTATTTGCAAATTATATGCATTATATTTACACATAGTTAGATTCTGTTTGCAGAATTTTAAGTGATATTTAATATGATTAATAATTTTAATCTGTAAATTAGTTGTATTTATAGCGTTAATCATGTGAACTGTTTTCAGTTATTTTTATAGCAGCTAGTAACTAATTTAGCTCTGATGGCGCTTTAGTTTTAGCATGATTTTTTTTTAGAATGTATTTGTACATTAGATATATTTATAGCATCAACATAGTACAATTGTCGATACAAGAAACAATATAGGAATGTATAAGGCATGTCACATTGGATGTATAAAGTATAACATCAGACATGATAACTCATCGATATCCATAATACAGAATATCAGCCCTGGCTTGTCAGTGATTGGGAAAATAGTGTTTGGTCCAATTCCGTTTTCAACAGCAACACAATGATAGATTGAGGGTATGCTATAATACTTTTGAGATTTACTTAGCAATTGTAAAAAAAAAAGCCCATTCACCAATCAACCTTGGGCAGTTATGTGACACACTGATGTTTGATTGCAAGGATGCTCCAGAACCTTGATGGTCTCACTTTCAAAACATATGGTAGCTGTTGTCAAGGCCAGGGATGGTATAGCATGTTACTGAACATAGATTTATGTATAAGAAATGTATAGGATGTATTATGTCAAACTTATCAACTGAATAATTAGGGCTTTTGCCATTATGGTAAAATGGGTCTGAAATCAAAAGCCCGTTATCTTTTTAAAGTTAAGTAAAGCATTTTTCAATCTCCAAGCAATAATGTATATATATTGTAAAGCAAAACAAATACTCTATTTGCAAAGTCCTATATTTCAATTTTCCATTTAAATAATGCACTTTGCAGGTTCTGTGGTACTGGCATATTTATGTATTAATGTACCATAAGAACAATCATTTCATTTATGGAAAGTTCTCTTGAAAGGTTCATGAGAACCTGGAATCCGCATAAACTGTACTTGGAATAGGTGATTTGGCTCCAAACTTCAACAATCTAATTTTGGACACTTTTCAAATGTTATTACATCTTGATAAATACTGTATAATACACAATTTCACAGCCTGAAGAAAGCCTCTCAGCTAAAAAGAACATTTTGCTATAATCTTGTTTTCCTTTCAAATGTCCTCAAAATCCTAATTCAGTTTCCAGAATTCAGCAGTGCCTAAACTGGTCTACTGCATGCCAAATGCCTTAAAGCAATGAAAAGAGTCCAATGGAAATCAACTGCAATCCTCTTCTGTTTACATTGTATCAGCAATTAGCGAAACACTGTTTAAAAATGTCTTAATTGTACTTTGTTTATTAGAAAGTCTTTTCCTATTTTGTTTCCAGTTTACATAATATTCACAATTTCCATTAAACCATTTGCTTAGAAAAGCAAATGAAGGAATAATGTGGATTGGCTCTGGTGATGGCAGTAGACAATGGTGCAATCCTATTCTAAAATGAGTGCATACAGTTGACCACTGTAGGTGTATGTATGTAAAAAGGACTACTTCTATAAGTATCAGAAAGAAATTTGATTTGGCACTAGCAGTACCTAGTACTCTTTGAAGGTTGGTGCATGAGCAGGCTGTAACTATACGCACAATGATACACTGTGTATGTTTCTGTCTGGCCCATTGCTATATAGTCACTACTTACTACTTTATATTCCTTCAGGACCTATCATCAGAATCATTTTAAATGTGATCAGTCCTGTATTGAAGTCAAATGTTGGATCCCACATTACACAGGGAAACCGTGAACTTTCTTGTCAAAAGAAGTTTATTGAGTATACAATGTTATAAAGATACATAAAGTAAGTTTACAAGGATCTATAAAGTAAGCTCATTGTTTTACAGTAGGGTTTATATAGGTAAATATCATGAAATTTCAAATATTAAACATTGGGTTCACGTAAACCTAAATTAAAGATATATATCATTTCCTTAGTTACTTTTGTAGGTATTTAAATGATTTATACCTACTATACATATTGTTTACAAGTAGAGTGTATATAGGTCAAAAAAATTCTGATAATGAGCTTTAATCGTAAGGTGGAGAAAAGGAAAGAGAAAGAAGAAAAAGGGTTGAAAGGTAGAGGTATGGTCCACAAGGTTGTCCCGCTCGTCAGTTTATTATTCTTTTTAGTTCTCTTTGAAGCCTTAGAATGGGTGTCTCTGTAAGTCATTTAATCTGTTACCATGGCAACAGGACAGAGTCATTGAAGTTTGACAGGAACTGTTGTTTTATCCAAGGATGCCAAAGTTTTTCAAATTTTGGAATTTGATTTTGATCGATGGCTACCATCTTAGCATGGGACATTGTATTATTCATTCTGTGAATTGTTTCTGCTAGTACCAATGTAGGAGATTTCCATGCCTTAGCCACTGTTTATTTTGCAGCCGTTATTAGTTGGATCATAAGTTTGAATTGAGAGAGTGTTAACCATTCCGGTTTTAGATTAAGTAAAGTTAAATATGGATCTGGTTGTATTATTTTTTTAAATATTTTAGATGCAATCACAAAGACTTCCTTCCAGAAGGTTTGGATTACTGGGCACGTCCACCATATGTGTAAATATGTGCCTATTTCTGGGCATCCTCGAAAACAAAGAGCTGAGGTATTAGGTGAATATTTTGCCACTCTAGCGGGTACAAGGTACCAGCGAGTTAGGACTTTATAATTTGTCTCCAGTGCTAAGATGTTGGGTGAAGATGACTTAGATGTGAGCCATATGTTAGACCAGTCCGTGTCTTCTAAAGTTCGTCCCAGGTCCTCCTCCCACCTCTGAACGTAAGAGGGTCTATTAAGATTTGCTACTCCATATAATTGATTATAAAGTGATGAAATTGTACCTTTAGCAAATGGATCTTTTGTACAGATTGGATAATTGGGATAATGGTGTATCCCCCTTTAGGAATGGTGTATAGAAATTTTTGATTTGGAGATATCTAAATATCTCAGAGTTTGGTAGATCATATTTTTCTTTAAGCAATGGGAATGAAAGGAATGATTTAGATGCTATGAAGTCATTTAGTGTCTGAATGCCTGATGTTGTCCAAGCTTTAAAAGAATTTGGGTAGATCCATGCCGGATAAAAGGCCGGATTTCTGATAAAAGAAAGGAGAGGATTGTGTGGAGATTGTAACTGATATTTGGTTTTTAGTTGATCCCAGAGAGATAAGAAGTGTTTAGTTATGGGATTATGAATTTTAAAGCGGTCTTTAGGATCAAGCCATAATAAATTTGATATTAATAGAGGGTCATTTTCTGAAGCCTCTATAAATACCCATAATGGGATTTCCTGTTTTGCATGGTATTTGGACAGACTGGCCAAATGTGCTGCTCTGTAGTAGTTAGTAAAATTAGGGTATCCCAGGCCTCCTTTATTTTTGGGAAGATGTAGTGTGTGTATAGGTATACGTGGTTTGGAAGAGCCCCATATAAACAAAGTTGCTCTTTTTTGTACTATTCTCAAAAAATAGGAAGGAATTGGAATAGGGAGGACTCTGAATAGATAAAGCAATTTGGGTAGAATAGTCATTTTGATTGCATTAATCTTCCCTATCCAGGATAAAGGAAGTTGCGACCATTGTTTTATTAGATTTGTGATCTGTCTTAATACAGGAGGATAATTAGTCGAGAATAAGTCAGAATGAGATGCTGTTAAATGAATTCCAAGATATGGGATTGATTTTTCTGCCCATGTGAATTGGAGTGCAGCCCTAGCCGGGATCAATTCCATGTTTGTGAGTGAAATATTAAGCACTAGGCATTTCTTAGGATTAATCATAAGGCCGGATAGGGCTGCAAATCCATCAAGAGCTGGTATTAAGTTAGGACCAGAGACCTGTGGTGATGATAGAAAAAGTAATATATCGTCTGCAAATATACATAATTTGTGTGTAATACCTCCTACTTCAATGCCAGTTATAGTTTGGTTTGTTCTGATGTATTGGGCCATGGGTTCAAGTATAAGGGCAAATAATAAGGGAGATAATGGGCAACCCTGTCGGGTACCTCTTTCGATATTAAAGGCTTCAGATTTGTATCCAGCATATTTTATATAGGCTTTGGGTTTATTATATAATGCTTTGATCCATGTTAAAAAGTGGGGTCCAAAACCCCATTTTTGTAATGAATATTGCATATATTGCCAGGATACTGTGTCAAATGCCCTCTTAATATCGAGAGATAGAAAACATAAAGGGATTTTCCGTTTTTTAGCAATATGTGCCAATAACACTGCCCTGCGTATATTATCGCCTGCCTGTCTATTTGGCATGAAGCCTACTTGATCTCTATGTATTAATTTTCCTATAATGCTATTGAGGCGTTTTGCTATTATTTTTGCTAATAATTTAATATCGAGGTTTAACAGAGAGATAGGCCGATAATTCACACAGGAAGTATCATCAGAAAGGGGTTTTGGGATCATACAAACAATTGCCATTAGTGTTTCTTGCCGAAAAGAATGTCCATCTAGAAGTTTGTTAAAAGTTTCAGTGAGAATGGGAGAGAGTATTTCTGAGAATGTTTTATAGTATAAAGCCGAGTAGCCGTCTGGGCCTGGTCTTTTGTTAAGTTTTAGGTCTTTTATGGCGTTAGCAACTTCATCTATAGTTATAGGCTCATCCAAACTGCTTTTTTGATTCTGAGATAACTCAGGTAAGGTTATTTTTGAGAAGAAGGATTCAGCCTCTGTAGGATTAAATTCATTGTTTGTCTTGTATAAAGTTGTGAGATGTGAGTGAAATTTATGGACTATTTTAACTGGATTACAAGTGTAAACATTTTTTGATAATTTCAAACGTATTGGTTTGAAAGATTTGTTAGTTGAATTTAATGCCCGAGCCAAATATGTACCTGGTTTGTTTGTATTCATGTAGAAATTGTGTTTGGAGCGTTTGAGGGATTTATCAACTGACTCAGTGAGAAATAGATCGTATTCCAATCTAGATTTTTCCAGATGAGATTTTGTACTCTGAGATGGATTATCTTGAAATGATATGTAGGCTACATTAAAATTGAGTTCTAGTTTTTTTGCTAGATTTTTGCGTTCCCGTTTAAATAGTGCCATTTGTCTTTGTATTGTACCACGCAAGACAGGCTTATGAGCTTCCCACAGTGTTATTGGGGAGATGTCTGTTGTATTATTAATTGATATGTATTCCTTTAAAGCTTGTTCAATGGCCATCTGATGTAGTGGGTGTTTGAGCATTATGTCTGGTAAGTACCACGTTGGGTCATGCGCTTTTGGTATGGCTGAGGCTATAGTAGTGTATACTGCATTATGGTCAGACCACGGAATCGGAATTATATCTGATGCAATAATTTCTGGTATCATTCCTATTGTTAGAAAAATATGATCTATTCTGGTGAAGGTTTGATGAGGGTGCGAGAAATAAGTGAATTTCTTTTTCATTGGGTTACTTTCTCTCCACGAATCTACCAGTTTGTATTTGGAAAGAAGTTGAGAAAAAGGTAATCTAGAGGTTATTTTGGATGGTGTAAAAGGTGATTTATCCAGAAATGGGAGGAGGACCTGGTTCGAATCCCCACACATTATCACTGTTCCTATTTTGTGTGTATTAATAACTTGTAATATATGTGAGAGGAATGGTGTAGGTTGTTTGTTAGGAGCGTAGTAGGAAATCACCGTGATTGCTGTATCCATTATATAACCCAGGAGTATCAGGTATCTACCTTCTGGGTCTTTAATTTCTGATGATAAGGTGAATGGTGTGGATCGGTGAAATGCAATTAGAGTTCCCCTTTGCTTGGTACAGGCAGAAGCCGTGTAAATTTGTTGATAAAAAGGAGAAATATATTTTGGAGTAGAATCTTTGGTGAAGTGTGTTTCTTGGAGGCATACTATGTGAGCCTTCTTGTTATGGAAAGTACGGAAGGCTTTGGTCCTTTTTTGAGGGACATTTATTCCCTGAACATTCAGGGAAAGTATATTCAGTGGTGCCATGGCAATAGATAAAATAGTTTTGACTTACTTTTTGTTATGCAGAGCTGACTGCGCAGATCAACCTGTGTGGACTGAAGAGATGAATAGATAGAAAAGAAACCAGTGAATTCTGGAGTAAAGAGTAAACAAAAAACATATGAGATTAGATGATACATTGTATAAATTATTTTTTGCAAGTAATCACAATTTACCCGTGAAAGAGAATAAATATCTCTCTCAGGGGAATAAGTGCCTTCGTCACACTCCCACATAATATGGTTGGGAGAATGAGGAGGGCTAATGGGGGTACACGGATCTTCCGCTTACAGGAGAGAAGTGCTATGTCAAAAGACATCAAAATGATGTTTCATTAATTGGAGTGCAGAATATAGTTTTTGTTGAAATTATTTATTCCAGGGTGGTTGTATATGGTTAGTCTTGCCCTAGGCTAAATAATTCAGTTAGAAAGGTACTGTTAATAACTTTGGTATTGATGAAGATAGTTTGAATTATTTTGGGATTTTAACCCTTTTAGAGTAAACAATTACATATTTTATTCATATGTAACTGTTTAGATATGTTAACTCATAAAATTGAGGTTGTATTGCTTCAGATTAGAATAAACAAAAACATAATTCTAGGAACTAGTTAGGTAATAATATATTTGTTTTAAGAAAAGAAAGAAAAAGCTTCCATTACTTCTGGGTTATTGAACATATTTGTCCTAAAAAGTAATAAATCTATTGTTATTACCTGATAATATATAACTGAACAAGAATTTCCTTATTTCACTTATATATTCTAAGGCTATATGAATCAGAAGTAATAAGAAATATAACTGGAATGTAACATGATCCCACACAGTGTGTGACTATCAGAATGCAGTTACATTCAGTTATAAATATAGGTTTTTTATAGAGAACCATCTCTTAGTATAATAAATGAAGAGATATCAGGAATTAGGATGTCAGTCCATTGAATCTTCTTGGTCCATGGATGATGTGGCATAACGGCCTCTTTTGTGAGAATGATGATTCCCATTTTGTTCTGAAATTTTCTGGGTGCTGCCTGAAGGTGAAGATGATGCCATTCTTCTGCGTGTGGGAGTGTTGCTGCTTGTGGGTTCTGTCAGATTTAATTTTAAAAGGGTTTGTTGTAGTTCATCTGCTGATCTGCTTCTGTAAATTGTACCTTGGTAGTTAAATCTGACTGAAAAGGGGAAGCCCCATTGATACATAATGTTGTGGCGTTGCAGTTCCATTAGTTGGGGTTTCATGGATCGTCTTTTTGTAATAGTAAGTTGGGATAGGTCAGCAAAAATGTGATAATTGTGTCCTTGAAAATTAAGTTCCTTTTTTTCTCTTGCAGCAATTAGTATTTGTTCTTTCGTTCTGTAATAATGAAATTTTGTGATTATATCACGTGGGGGTCCATCTTTCTTTTTGGCTGTGAGGGCTCTGTGTACTCTGTCCAGTTCTAAACGTTCAATAGGGATATCTGGCTTTAGTTCTTGTAATAGAGCAGTAATAGTAGATTGCAGGTCTGTCACAGTTTCAGGTATTCCCCTTATGCGCAAGTTTGAACGTCTGGCTCTATTTTCGTAATCTTCGAGCTTAGTTTGAAGTATTAAATTCTCTTTTTTTAATTGTTCCAATCCTGTTATATTTTCTTGGGTTGTAACTTCAATTTCATCCATTTTTATTTCTAAGGCTGCGGTGCGGTTTCCCAGCTCTCTTATTTCTTTGGTTAGGCTTTTTGTTATTTGGTCTGAGGTTTGTTTTAAAGCCTTATGAAGCATCTTTTCAAATTGTAATAATATTACTGGGGATGCTGAGGAGTCTTGTGGAGAAGTTTGTGAGAGGATTTGTTCTGTATCTGACTCAAATGGAGAGTCTTGCTGTGACATTTTCTGTCTGTGAGAGCGCCCTGATGCTGTATCTTGTGAGGTGACTGGAGCTGCTTCAGCTGCAGTGAGTGCCTGTGAGCTCTTTGTGAGGTGATTTTTATTTCTGCCACGGTTTCCTCCCAGTACCATATTTCCTGCCCAAACTTTCACAGTTTGTTCCCTGGGGCAAAAAGGTTCAAATGGATACCTTTTGAGCCTGCAGGCTCCGCTTTGTCCTTCTCTTCTCTCCTCAGCGGTGTGGAGCTCTAACAATGCATGTCTGCTCCGCTAGGCTCCGCCTCCTGCCCTCCGAAACCGTGAACTTTCAAGCACCAACCTGATGGCAAGGTACCTGTATCATTGCTTTCCCCTTTCTGTTTACACCTTAATTTCTTTTGTGGGACATGGGGAATAGTATGTCCATGGGGACTCACTGAAACCTCTCTTATTGCTCCCCTAAAGGCATATTTTGGTACTTTTTGGTATACTATCTTAGAGCTGTTCCAGTGCCAGTAGGAAATACTTTATACATTATGTAAGTATGCACTGTTTGAGCAAATACACTCCATATTTAAAGCCAGAAAAACATCTACTTATTCATCATATATATATACATATATTTTTTTTAGCTACCTTGTGTGTCTCCATATTCTGGCACAGGAGTTGGTTGCGACTGGATTGGGGTATCTGGGGGGGGGGTCTTGGGGATTAGCGGTGCAGCTTTGGCGTCTGTGGTACAAGTGAGTCTCAATGATATACAAAGGTGTTACCTAGATTACCTGTATCTTTTAAATGTAATATGTGTATTTTAATAAAGACAAGTTTCTGTATTTGAATAGATATTTCAAACTCCTGAAGAAGCAACTATGATAGTCGTGAAGCATGTTGAGCAGAACTTTTGTATTTTTATGAGGACAAGTGATATTCCCAATTGGAAGGAGAATATACATATATATGTGAAGCCATTAATATATGGGTATATATACATAACTGGTACTATACCCTCTAAGGGTATCATGTGGAGTTCTTTTTTATTTTAGATGTCTTGTGTATTCCTTATTATTATTTGCACGTGAATAATCTTTTTAATATTTACTAATAAATTGTTTATCTTTTATATATACGTGCCTTATTTATAATTCCTCAGCACCTTTTATGTTAATTGTGGGATGTGTCACATGTTAGTGGTGCCCAATAGCCACCTACAGGCACCTCAAATAAATTTACCTATCCACTAGCTGAAAATGGCCAAGACTGTCAAGACGTCACTTAAATTATTAGCAGTAAACTTTTGGGCACAAAGCGGAACAGCAAGATTCGAATGTTGAACACTTCTATGCAGTTAGAGAATGGATCAAAAAAGTATACTCCTTCCATTAATGAGATCCTCACATTATGTGATTATTCATACCACATACAGGGCTGAATATGCAATCTAACAACAATTCAAAGATAAAAGGAAAACTCAGTGTTACATTCGTGCAGTTATTGAAAAAGTTGAAGGGAGAAATGAAAGGACGCCAGATTGTAACTTCATTTACTAAAGCTGGAGAGTGCAAAATCAGACTCACTTCTGCATAGAAACTAATCAGCTTATAACCTCAGCTTGTTCAATTAGGCTTTGGCAATAAAACCTGGAAGCTGATTTGATTCAATGTAGAAGTGAGGAAGTGAGCCTTATTTTGCACTCTCCAGCTTAAGGCTGCGCATACATGGTTCAAACTTAAGCCAGTTCAGCAGGAACCCACCGAGATTTGAACCATTATTGGGCAGGCTGAATGTACCCAGCTGATCGATTGATCAACTTGGGTACAACCAGCCTGCCAGCTTCATATTGCAATTATCTCAAGCAGCTGCTATAGCCGCAATCAATAATCACTGTCTTCTCCCAGCGGCTGGCGGCTTCCCTCACTCGCACCAGCTCCCCACCGGGAGAAGACAATTGGTGATTGTCACACTGTATGTGTTAATGAGGGAATTGTGCAAATTTCCAAAGGTTGCAGAAAATAAATTTGCACCATCCCACAGGAGTAGGCTGTTTTTTGAATCTGTGCTAGAATCACATGGCAGCCTCAGGCAAACTTAATGGTCAAGTGCCAAAAGGGTTCAAGGTAAGTGCTGCTGAAGAGGTAACAGTGGAAAGTTCTAAACATCTGCAAGAAGATGGATTCATTAATCCTGTGCAAACTGACAGAGAATCTAGCTCTAGCAGAGGTAACAGGCTCAGATAAGAAGGAAGATAAGTGGAAGATAACAGCACTATATAAAGAGAGTCCTATTATTTTGACTGCAATTTATACAGGAGAGACTGGCAAACCATTCCCTAGAAATAGCAATGTAATGAGGTATAGGAAGCCGGATGTGCAAGTGTCATAAAAGGCAGGCAGTGGATCAGATGAAAGAACTGATAATCCACTTTATGCTTCTAAATAGGAGTAGCAGCACAAGTCTTTTCCTCTAGAAAGGAGAATGAGTAGTGCCCGCGCACTGTTCTATGCTGTGAGTGACATCAGTGCTCAATGATGATGGTGGTGCTCAGAAAAAAACATGGGTACGGCCATGAAACAAAGCCCACTGCTCCCGAGTCCCAATGCTTCTTAATATATGAGTGAAAAGGACATGGTCAAAAGAGGAGCCACCGTCCCAGGCTTAAATAAGGGGCTATATTTTACTAATCTAGTATGTAAGCAGTATCTAGTTAATAAAAGTCATATATCAAAATTGGTTAACAATAACAGACATCTAGTGACAGAGTCAGTATTCTGATATTTGGACACAGGAACTGTGTCATGACTTTGGGTTTGGAAACAGTGTTCTGCACTAACAAGCAGAATACAAGGACTGGAAGAGGTCATGGCAGAATGGAACAAAGGAGACATAATACATTGCCTCAATTGCGTCTGGGTATACCAGAGATAGTATTTCGGCTCCATATAATGGTAGTGTTCTTTTGACTAATGGGCTCAGAACACAAACGTAGGTCTGGGAAGAACCAAAATGTGGAGTGCAACATACTAGGATGTCTCTATTCTCAGAGGTAATCTTTTTCACAGGAAAAAAACAAAGCCTGGGTTATATCAACGATTGCACCACTCTAAAGTTAGGGAGAAGTTGTGCATGACCATTTCAAAGAGGTCAGGAAAGCACCCAATGCAGAGATACCATTTACCAAGATCACAAGGAGTCTCTATATACTGGGTACACTATATTTTGTACCACTGCTATAAAAATAGAGAGCATACTGTGGATGATTGACACAGTATGCACAGGTCTGGAAACCACCTCATACTGAGTTTATAAGGCAGATAACACTTACCATGAAATCTTTGTCAAAGGGAGACATCATTGACTGAGTGCACAAAAGTCTGGAAAGTGCTACATGCACAGATTGCACAAATAACAATAGCAATAAACTGATATGTCTGTGTTATAGAGAGACACTAGAGACTAGGTACACCAGAGGTTGTACCACAGCTTAAAAAAACTGGAGGGTGCTCTGCAGCTAATGACAGTGCCCAATAACAGTAAACAAAGGTCACACTCCAGTATGTGTTCGCCCAATTCATAGGCTTACTCAAAGTCTTTAGAAACTGAAACACACCAGAGGCTGAGACACAGCTCTGGACCTGTAAAGTGTTCTGCAGCTAACAAACTGATACATTAGATATCTGGGGAGTGCCACAAGCAGAGCCCAGTGCCCGAAGGTCACAATACCAGCAGGCCCTGCGATCTTCAGTCCAGTGGAGTCTGGTCCAAAGCTGAGGAGAAAACGCCCAACCTCCTAGGACCCTAGCAAAAAAAAAAAACGAGTCATGTACATTAGGGGTAGGGTTATAGTGGGCCTTCAAAGTTTTTTCTGTTTGCCAGTGTCCACTTCCTGAAGGCAGCAACATACTTAACACATCTATGATTAACTATATTCCTGTGTCCCTAAATAAATAAAGTCAAATCTTTGTGGAAATATTTTCCTGGAAGCACTTGCAGTATTGCTTGCTCTAATCTGTTGCAAGACTACATTTTCCTTTTTCCGGTATTATTCACTGAGACAGAATGATGATAATTAGCTCTGTGAAAAGAAGATTTATTGTAGCCCCAGACCTCAAGGCCCAGGATCATAATATTAGTTGGGAAGTCATCTGTCTATACCATGCAAGTTTTGAGATTCTGTTATCAGGAAGCAAACGTCTTAAAAGTCCTATATTTCTAGCAAAAGCTAGAGCATTCTGTCTTATACAGCACCTTGAAGGTGAGGATACATCACAATTCAACCATGAGGTCAAAACTGCCTCCAGTTGAAAAAAGCAATTATGATATTCCAGATACACAAGAAGTTGGTGCCGAGAGACCAGTGGTCTTGGCTATCGCATAAATTGATGTGATGAAATTTGCTGAACATATCAAAGGTTATAGAAAACACACATCTGGAAACTGTAATATGGGAATTAAATTGTAATGCTGTAGCCTTTTATACAATTTGTGTACCCAATTATAAATACAAAAAAGTATAACTCTGAAACAGTGGTAGTAAAGTGAATGCAAAATACATATAGAGTACACATGACAATGATGTACTAAAATCAAAGAAAAGATCTTATTGCCCATAGATATTATTGCCCACAGCAATAATATTCCAAAATAATTTTACTACAAAATGAAAATAATATTTATCTGTATGTTCTTGCTGTAGTACAGTGAAGGGAACTAGACATTATGCTTAAATTTACCCGCAATGCTGCAGAAGGTTAAGGAATTTACAGTCAGTTCAAGCAGATATTGAAGTAATCAGTAAACAAGAGATAATGTCCATTATTATGTATTATGTACTGTGTATTTGTTATTTTGAGCTTTACATGCACTAATGATTTCAAATCATTCCCCACATTTAAAGGAGCTCCATGATCACAGAATGCACCTTCATTTTATAACGTGAGCTAACTTGAAAAATCTCCTTTTATGTTGTTAATGCTGCCTGTCCACTAGCCATCTCTTTCCACAACTTCACCAAACTTTGCAGATTCTGCTCTGGTGTTTACTTTCAATTTCTAAGGACTACAAGTCCCATAGTACCTTGCCAGCTGCAAGCAGTAATTCCTGTACTGGCCCCACCTCCTGAAATTTATTTAATATTTGATTTAAATGTTGA
Organism: Aquarana catesbeiana; assembly: GCF_042186555.1. Classification (NCBI taxonomy): domain Eukaryota; kingdom Metazoa; phylum Chordata; class Amphibia; order Anura; family Ranidae; genus Aquarana; species Aquarana catesbeiana. The sequence goes on from NC_133326.1 coordinate 258,628,812, forward strand.
CTATAGACATGCTTTTACAAAAAGTAAAACACATTTCAAGTACTTTCAAGTCACATTTCAAGACTCCATTTTATGGTATTAAATGCTTCTACTTATATGTCGAGTGGATGGAATAACATATTGAATACAACTGCAATAACTATGACAGGGAAATCTAGGGGTTGATTTTTCTAACAGCAAATAGGCTGTTCATTTTGCAAGTGAAGTTGCACTTTGCATGGGCATTTTCCTCAGAACTTAGTGAATGTGGTGAAATTTCATTTTGTAAAGAATACCTAATCACATGCAAGGAAGATTTAAAAAAAAAAAAAAAACATCATTTTTGCTTGAGAATGATTGGATTATGGAGGTCAGCAGAAGTTCACCTCATTTACTATGTTTGGAGGATAATTCCCATGCAAAGTGCAATTTCCCTTGCAAAAATATGTTTGCCTTTAGTAAATCACCCAGTTGAGTGCTAGGAGAACAGGTCATGGGATATGATCAAGGAGCAGTGAAATTAGCAGTAAAAGCCAGGTAAAGGGGGCAACAGGACTAGTGCAAAAAGGGGGAATGGGAGGCAATGGAAGTCTTGGAATGGGGGAGGGGTGACTAGACTTTTGAAGGGGAAGGAACCAGGGAAAGAAGAGGCAGCAGCACATACAGCAGGTAGAGGACAGTGGGAATTAAGGTAAGACTGGGTGTGGTTGAAGGAAGAAGAGACTCCAGGTATACTGGTAAAACTGATAAATAGGTTTGCCACTCTGTTACTTCATTTAGTCACTCAATGTGTCATTTAAACCATAATCAGGAGAATTCAAAACAGCCTTAATGGTGGCAGTTCCCTTAAGAACTACCTGCGCCCAAATCATGCAAGCATTTGTGCCAGTGTCAGTAACATTATCGGCACATGTGGCAAATTCAGGTGCTCCTTATTACCGCCACTTTAAGAAACTGTTGCTATGGCTGTGACAAATTCTTAAGAAATAACCACCAGTTCTCAGTTTTTGAGACTGGCTGTAATTAAGACCAGCACTGAGTTGGCACTTAGAGGTACCCCAAGAGTCGGAGCAGGCTGTGTCTGTGCTGCGAAGCTGTTAAGTATGTCTGTCGGGAGATTCCCTGGCTGAAAGCTAAAAGTAAGTAACACCGCTGGGGATTACCCGGAAACGGCAATAACCATATTTAGGAAATGATCCGTCATAGAGTGAGCGGAGCCTGATGGGGAACTGTAAGAGAAGTCCAGTTGATAGACGCGCGTTAGCGCAAAGGTGCGGGCACAGTAGTGTGTGCGCCAAGAATACGTTATACTGGCGCATGGGCGGACGCGCACAGCTGCGAACAGGTGGGCGTGCGAACAGGCAAGCGTATGCGCACACGTGCACACACTGGTGCCAGCCGGTCTATTTAAATGGAGCAATGTCATGCACACATTGCTGAGTGGTCTTTCAACTAGTACCTGTTACCTGTGTCTGATCTGTTCCAGTGTTCCTGAACCTTGTACCTGAACCTTTCCTTGGACTTCTGCCTGCCTTCCTGTGACCCCGGCTTGTGTTTGACCCTGTTCCTGCTTCATGTTTCTGTACTGCGCTGCCGGACTGTGTACCGAACCCGGCCTGTATCCTTTCTTCGCTTCTGCCTCACATTCGGGTACCTGCTCTGCTCGGCTGTTGATGACCTCCTGGCTTATGTTCCGACCATGTTTCCGCCTGCTGATCCAGCAACACAGAGTTCCAGTCATCGGTGCCTATCCAGTGATTTGCAGCCATCGGGTTCCTGCCAAGACCCGACCTGAGCCACCTGCTACATCAGCCCTCGTGCCACTCTGTGTCTTTCACTCCCTGTCATCTCTACCAGGGGTGCTAGACAGGAGGTACAAGAGAAGCCCTCTCTACAGCTCAGTCTCCACCGGGTACATGACAGGAACTGAGAGACTAGTATACCATCAGGTCTGCTTCACATCTGACATCACACAGCAATGGGTGGATTCAAAAGCCTCTATTGGACTGAATAGCAGCTATGACTCCACCCTCTCCCTAGTGTAAAACTCCCTTGCCATGCGCCTGTCAGTGTGACTGGGGAAAGTGGGCAGGAGTGCACTGAGAAAGACGTGTCCAGTGTGGGCACTCCTTCACCAATCCAGACATAGACAAAATTCATGTCTGTCTGTGATAGGTACATGAGTTGGAAGCAAGCACTAACACTTTCAGTGCTGCATCCCAATGGAATTTTAATGTGTGTCTACAACACCCAGAATTCTCCTAACTGTTTCGCTGACTACTAAATAGACCAATAGGAAACTATAGATGTTGTTCTTGCCTTCATTTTCAATCCCAGCATGGAAGGTGAGACAGAGGGACTCATGAAGTTGGGGGAAACTCAACTATTGGATTGGAAATAAGTCTTTGGCCTACAAAAGGGTGAAATAAATCAGCAGGTCTTGTTATGTGGTTAGAAAAATAAGATCAACAAGACAGAGGAGGTTAATGGAGAGCAGACAGAAAGATAATGAAGATATTTGGCCAAATGTGATCAGAGCTTAAGAAAATCAGGACAGATAAATATCAAGACCACATGACAATGGGTTAAGAGAAGGAAGTATGACAGAAAAAAAGCGGTCCAAAAGAAATAAAAAGTGGAAGACAGTAAAGCAAAGAAAATAGGCACCAAAAGGCCACAAGGCTTTGTGGGATGGAAAGAGGACAGTGTGGTGAAGGATAGCAAAGGGTTCAACAGAACTGGATGGAGGCATCAGTGGACAGAGGAGAACAGATGGGAAAGGACTGTGATTTTGGATAAGTTTTACTAGTAGTATGCACCTCACACTTCAGATCAGCCCCAATGCATGCACCATTACAGCTCCAATTAGCTCCAAACCCTGTAATCTCTTTTCTAGGTCAAGCTGGATAAATGTAGGAAGCCACCAACACCTGACTGTCTCCTTTTAATCATCATTGTGCTTCCCCACCTTTACAGGGCACACCTGAAATGAGGAAGTTCCCTAAAAAGGCATAAAAAAAGCATTCTGTGCCAACCTGGACACACATGCTATGGGTTGCTGCCCCATGTTGTATAGATATCAAACCTAAACGTTTGATTTAAATTGAAAATAAAACATTTTATTTTGACTTTACTCAATTATAACCATATAGTACAGCAACATATTCTCACATCATTAAGCCAACGGATTTATTGTTTCCAATTCCACATCAATAATGCCGCGTACACACGTTCGGACTTTGCGGCATACTTGGTCCGGCGTATCGGATTTCGGCGGACAATTCGATCGTGTGTGGGCTCCAGCGGACTTTGTTTTCTCAAAAGTTTGACGGACTTAGATTTGAAACATGTTTCAAATCTATCTGACGGACTTGAGTCCAGTCGAAAAGTCTGCTCGTCTGTATGCTAGTCCGACGAACAAAAACCGTCACTAGGACAGCTATTGGCTACTGGCTATGAACTTCCTTGTTTTAGTCCGGTCGTACGTCATCATGTACGAATCCGTCGGACTTTGGTTGATCGTGTGTAGGCAAGTCCGTTCATTTGGAAAGTCCGTCGAAAAGTCCGCCGGTCAAAGTATGCTGTAAAGTCTGGTCGTGTGTACGCGGCATAAGGATGACTGTGAATAACCCCGAAATATACCATATACCATAAATATAAATATACCATAATTATAAATGTCCTTCTGGTTCACTTTGGTGCGATTAACACTTTACTAAACTCTAGGTATAAATGTGCTCCTGAAATGTTGATTTTTATCTTTGTGCTTGTCTACATCAAGGTAATTATAGAGATTGCCAGCAAACCAAGTATAGAGCAGAATGTGAGGATTTATTAAGTGCTGTATGACACCTTCATGTATGACAATGCTGCTGTCCAAAGGTGTCCCTATGCTCCTTCATCCAAAGTGGAGGCATTCTAATACAGAAGGTGTGTTATTGGCCAGATCACCAGGTGAAAACATAGGGTAAAAAAGCCTGAAAACGGATGCAGCCACCATATCTAATGATTGGTAAGCTGCAATATATTACATTTCTTGTTTTGGGTTTAATACCATTTTTATTTTAATGATACTATTATTTCCTTCCTTTATACCACATTTAACTTTAGAGATTGGTAAAAATAGCATAATAATAGCATACTAATAAGCTAAAGAAGCAAAACATGTTTCTATGACAAATAAGAGGGTTTGAAAGCTCATGAGACAATTAAACTCATACTGCCAATAGGATGATGACGTGGGGATCTCAATGACCATTCATTTAACATTGGAAGTCACATATATTTTTCACAGTCATGACAACCTAAAGAGTATAGATAAAGGCAAAAAAGTCAATTGCTACAGCATTAGGGAATACAGAGGTACTGTTTGAACATTTGTATTAAAAACAAAAATTGCTGGTACTCTTCTGTTAACATATCCATTCCTCCAATCCCTATCTTATCTGCCTTTCTCGCTTCAGAAACCAACAGCCCACAAACCTTTTTCTCTATTTTCCCCAAAATATCTCTCAGCTTTTACTATAGCACACCATTTGAGTACAGCAAAGAATAATATAATTGCCCCAAACCTAAAATATATATATCTACATATAAATGTTCCTTAAACTAAATTATCATCCAACTGAGAGCCTGCCAAAAGGTAGTCCTTTCTGTAACTTTACAAAGTGTATATTAAAATATTAATATTATAAAATATTAAGAAATTTAAAACATGTAAAAATTCTGTAAAGAATGTGGAGTTTTATTTGTTCTGAAATGATTCATATGCAACATCATACTTCTAAAATGACAGGAGGCTGATAACACTAGATGCATTTAAAATACATTTCAGGACTTGTAAAGCGTACCTTGCACCTAAATAGTAAGGTCAGCATATTTAGTGTAAGCCCCCTCCCTCTTGCTAAAATACTGCATTACATAAAAAAATAAAACATTAAAAAAAAAATAAACCTCTGGGTGGTGCCATCATCCTTCTGGAGAAATGCTATTGAAAGTTGAGTGGCCCAAATCTGACTCTCAGAAGATGGCCCTGCATATCTAAATAAGCAGACCTTGCTTAGAGTGCAAAATTCATTTTAATGAATGCATAACTGCATTAATTGGTTTTCAGCTTTAAATGTTATTAGTAACATAAAAAGACACCTGCCCATGTATGGCCAGCCTAACTAATCCTTAAAGAGGAGCTCCAGTCTCCCTCCAAAAAATTAAAGACAACACTATGGCAATTGAACGAAAAAATTTAACGAAAAAAAATACAATTACTCGATTCTCCCATCCACACATTCAATATGAATGAGAGAATGGGGGATCCTCCCCACTGAGCTACTGTATTCTGACAGCAGGGAGACTTCCTCGTCATCGGAATACACTGATCAGCGCTGCCAGCCGTAGCCAGTGGCACTGATCAAGTGGAAATTTCCCAACAGAGCGGTTGTACAGAATTGATTGCTAGCTTGACATCTACACAACCACCTTGTCTATACATTAAAAAATATTTAATATACAGCGCTGTCATTTTAATTATATTAAAACCTAAATCCTTTGTGTTCTATCCTTTTAATCAGTGTCTCTTCCTCTATTTCTGACTGCTGCTGTTCACTCCAAAAGGACCTATGGTTAGCCCCTTTGTAAAAACAATTATCTCTACCACAGCACTGTCATCAAAATCAATCCAAATGTATGTGAAATCATATTCAGTGCATTACATATGTGACAAAAAAAACAAACAACAAAACACTAAATATAAAATATAAAATGCTTCTTTGTGCAAATAAAAGTGCTTTGTGCTTTTACAGGCTCTTAGTGCTCCACAACATGCTCAGTTCCAATGTTGTGCTTCCCCACACTCACCAGACCAATTATACTGTATGCATATTCAACACTGAAGCTTGTAGCAGGCTTGGGTAACAACCCTCCTAGGCAGTCTGGCAGCAAGTTTCAGCCTCTCCTTCTCAGCTCTCCTCTACTAATACTCTTCCAGCCCTCCTGGGTACATATGTGCCTCCAATGTTAAAAAAGAGGGGGAACTCACATGGTGCACTACTGTTCCATGGGCTGGAAATTACTTCACCAGATGTCCTGTCCAAAGCGTTTTACCAAACATTCAAGCGTCTTCAGGAGCAGGATTTGCAGGCCCGTAGAACACATGCCTGCTCAGCGGCGTTTCCGGGTTTTAAAAGCGATTGTTGCAAGCAGTTCATATGAGTGCACTATAGTATGTTTTTGTTTTCATTTAATACTGCACCACGTAGGTTCCCCTCTTTTTTAGAAAAGGAATAGAAGTAGATATGGCGCTGTTCCAAACCTGATGGACTCAGGTGTGCTACTCCCTTAGTGGGAGGGCGGTATAGAGTGGGGAAGATTGTAAAGATGTTGCCTATTCAGTGGGTGTCTGTACAGTGCAATTGTGTGTAAAGGTCCTAAATGGGCATAAATCAAATTTTTTACCTGACTTAATAAACTGCAGTGTGTGCTTTAACTTAATCCATACAAATATCTATACATATATCCATGAAAAATGAAAATTAAAGTGCAATATTAATATGATCCATAACATAAATCAATAGCATAAATATAAAGTGCTGATGTGAACAAACGAATGAACTAATTAATATATACAATTAAGTGCTTTCAGTGCCGGTGAAAAAATCCCCCTGGATTCTGGTGGATATTCCAATGAATAAAACATTCAGTGCGTGCCTTAATCCATGCTCTAATAGTGACTGCACTCACCAGATCCTTCCCCCCCTCTTGGGGTCTTACACATCCACAGTATATGCCACTGTGTAGCACCGCAGGATAAAATCAGGTTTGAAACAGCGCCATATCTACTTCTATTCCTTTTCTCATATCTTACTCCACCTAGTGGAAGTAATTGGTAGTGGCAGCAGTTCCAATAACACTTTTTATTCCATTGCATGCATCCCGTTGCGCGGGTGTTTTTTCCTCTCTTTCTTTCCCCTCTTTTTTAACTTTAAAGGCACCTGGTCACATCACCTGGTGGCACTGCCCCTTCTGATGTCACGGACTGGTGCATGCTGGGTCTGCAACGTCACAAGGGGGCGGTGCCAACAGCTGATGCAGCCAGGTGACCCTGCCCCTTACCTATATAAGAACTGTAAAACGTCAGAGCCTGCAGTAGGCAGCCAGCCTTCATGTCGGCGGGAATGTTTTTTTATTTTTGGGGTGAGGCATGCAGCGTGATTGACGATGGCTTTACATTGGGGACACTGATTTTGTAATAAAGGAATTGTCAAAAACTGCCTCTGTGTTTTTATTACATTTTGATACTTTTTTTGGTGCCCCTGCCCCAAAGCACCCCCCCCCCAGGTTGAGGGCATGTGGCCTGTTATGGTTCAGGAGAGGGGGCATTCGCTCATCTCCCCTCTTTCCTGACCTGCCAGGCTGCATTCCCAGATAAGGGTCTGGTATGGATTGTGGGGGGGACTGCACGCTGTTTTCTTCTTCCTTTTTTTTAACTGGCAATTTTTTTTTCATTCAGCTGTCAGTGGGGAAACCCATTGACAGCTGATGACAAAAGAACCCGTTCCAGTTGTCTGAGCCTGGATATCTCCTCCCTCTTCAGGTACGGGTGCCGACTCTGTATGCAAACCATGTGCAAAGGAAAAAAGAGATCCGGACGGCCACACTCCAATGAAATATATTTTAATAGTGTCAGTCCATACAGCAAAGAATAAAAAAGGTTCGTTGATGCGTTTCACACCGTGGTTACAGGTGCTTACTCATAGCTTGATCTTAAAACAGATAATAATGACATATATATACATACAAAAACGGCAACAGGCTTAATTGAAAACTATGCACACCCACTGCAAGTGGTAGACTCGCTCTGATTGATACTGGGATGAAACAGCTGAAGTCTTCTTCTTCACAGATATCAAAATAACCCCTTGTGGGTAGAGCAGTCAGACATAATTGGACATAATTGAAACCCAAATCCTTACATAGTTTATACATTTCATGATGCAAGAATTGGCTAGTGAAAAACCTTCCACCTAAAAGGATCACATAAAAACAAAATCTGAAAAGTAAAAACTTCAACAAATAAAACACATACAGACATATGTGTACAAATATTCATTGACGCTAGGAGGATAGCTGAAGAACTTCACGTAGAAACTGTGTATTAACACAGTCTATACAATGAATTTATCTATCCATCTACTATCCCCTATATATGTGTGGGGAAAATTAAATCATCATGGTTCTTCTAGCTCCTCCAGCTAAACAGAGCCCACATGGCACAATCATGAGACCCCCTGTCCCCCGCATGGCTACATGTGCTCCCAATATAATTGAATTCATAATAACCTTATTTAAGATTAATAAATGATCTTTACTGTAAGGATGCGAAATAAGAACAGAAATACATCTAATGTACAAGATGCACATGAATGTCCAAAAATATCTGAACATCATGTGTATTACACATGTCGCACTAATGTATGTCACCAGTAGGATGTTGAATATGGGAGCTAAGTTTTCCCCTTCTCTTGCCAACTTCTACATGGGATGGTGGAAGAGGTCCCGTATCTTTGGATGTGATAGTCCCCGTCGTGCAGATGCCCTTTTTCATGGTCGCTACATAGACAACCTGTTATTCATAGTCTCAGAAGAAGTTGGTAGTCTACCTAAATGATAACAGTTTGAATCTGAAGTTTACAGGGTGCAACACTTTGGTCTCTATCCATTTTCTTGACGTACGTTTGAAGGGAGAAGGAAGCAGGGAAGTCACCAGTCTCTTCATTAAAACTATGGCCAGTAATGCGCTCTTACGAGCTGATTCCCGCCACCCTAAACATACTCTGAGAGGAATTCCTGTGGGACAATTTCTAAGACTCAAGCGAATTTGTAGTGAGAATAATGACTATACACGGGAGTCAGGAATTATGTTTTCTTGATTTGAAGAATGAGGCTACTCTAAAACGATCTTAAACAGAGCTATTAACATAGCTGATAACACTCCACGAGATAATTTATTACGAGAAAATAAAGCCAGGAAAATAAGGGGTAGGAACAGAGATATGATTAGGTTTAAGCATAACTCTTTTCCTTAAACACCTGTTTTTTCAACACCGTTCAGCACAGAGTTCAACAAAATCAGGAACATTGTTTTGAAACATCTGCCATTATTATTCAATGATCCAGACTATGCTGAGATTCTTACCCAAGGAGTTAAAACTGTATCACGTAGAGCCCCTACCCTTGGGGGAACTTTGTCACCTAATCTCTACACTAGTAAACGATCACGTTCACATTGGCTAGAATTCAAGGGCACTTTAGATGTGGGCAGAACGGATGTTCGTGTTGTCCCCATATTTTAATGGCGGACTCCATCCAGGCTACTGCCATTAGCAAGCTATCTAGAATAAAATCATTCATAAATTGTAAAACCAGGTACATCATTACATGCAAGCTGTGCCATATACAGTATGTTGGACGGACAAGGTTGCAGGATCACCTTCATGATCATTTATATGACATACAGAAGGATCATAACATCAATATAGCCAGGCATTGGAATGAAGCACATCAAAAAGATTTTCTAATTTGGTCATTCAGGCAGTGGAGAAAATAGTTATGTCAGTTAGAGGAGGGGATAAGTTCAGGTTTTTTTTGTAAAAGAGAGGTCTACTGGATCTTTTTTTTAATACCAGAAAGCTGGCAGGTATGAATCATAAATGGGATTTAGAGTTTATAGAGTTTCCCACTATTATGAATAGTGCTTTGAATCTTTCCTATTCAAGAACCTAAACGTTTATGGTTTGTGTTCTTGTGGGGGATGACACAGAAGAGAGAATTCACCAGTGTTTTTTGGTTTTGTTTCTGTTTTTGTTTTTTGGGTTTTTTTTTTCCTGTTTTAATGAATTTGATTAGATAAACACAGTTATTCAACATCCTACTGGTGATGTACATTAGTGTGACATGTGTAATGCACATGATGTTCAGATATTTTTAGGTATTTTTGGACATTCATGTGCATCTTGTATATTGGATGTATTTCTCTTCTCTAATTTGTGTTAATTTCAGTTCTGACTTTGCATGCTTACAGTATAGATTATTTTAATCTTAAATAAGGTTATTATGAATTAAATTATATTGGATGCACATGTAGCCAAGCGAGAGACAGGGAGTCTCATGATTGTGCCATGGGGGTTCTGTTTAGTTGGAGGAGCACTGATATAGAAGAACCATGATTATTTCATTTTTCCCACACATATATAGGGGATAGTAGATGGATAGATAAATTCACTGTATAGACTGTGTTAATACACAGTTTTTACGTGAAGTTCTTCAAATATCCTCCTAGCATCAATGAATATTTGTACACATATGTCTATATGTGTTTTATTTATTGAAGTTTTTACTTTTCAGATTTTGTTTTTATGTGATCCTTTTAGGTGGAATGTTTTTCACTAGCCAATTCTTGCATCATGAAATGTATAAACTATCGTAAGGATTTGGGTTTCAATTATGTCCAATTATGTCTGAATGCTCTACCCACAAGGGGTGATTTTGATATCTGTGAAGAAGAAGACTTCAGCTGTTTCATCTCAGTATCAGAGCGAGTCTACCATTTGCGGTGGGTGTGCACAGTTTTCAATTCAGCTTGTTGCCATTTTTGTATGTACATATATGTCATTATTATCTGTTTTAAAATCAAGCTACGAGTAAGCACCTGTAACTACGGTGTGAAACGCATCAACAATCTTTTTTATTCTTTGCTGTATGGACTGACACTATTAAAATATATTTCATTGGAGTGCAGCCATCCAGATCTCTTTTTTCCCTTGCACATTGACAGCTGATGACTTATCGGTTGTTAAAGACACTGCAGTCGGCTTGCCGGCCCTGCTCCTTAACAACCAGCTTATACTGCGCCCTGATTAGCCAAAGCTTTGGCTAATCAGGGTGCAAAATGTACTGTGCACGCACATTGCATTGCAGGGCGTTCGGCAGGGCGAACATCCGCCGGACACCCTGCAAATTCGGGTGTTGGACAAACGGGCCGCACAGCCAACCGTTCGCCCATCACTAGTCATGAGTTGACCACATAACCTCAACTTGAGAGAATTCAACTAAATACCTGGTACATTCTTTAACTAAAACACAGCACATGATTATTACTGGATCAGCGACAGAGAACTTTACCTTTATTCCACACCTACTATAAGTAATTTTGCACTGCAAAATTAAATGCATGACACTCTCCTAATAGGAGAGCTCACAAAATCCACTGATCGCATTTCATTCCGCCACTGTTCAAAACAGAATGTTACTGGAGAAGTAATTATAAAGATAATACATTAATTCTTTCAATTTTTAATCTACCCATACAATGAGCATTTCATGAAAATAAAAAAGATGATTAGGTGTCAGAGTTTCCAGGTTTTATTTGAACATCGGCAAGTGAAAAAGACATGTATGGGAGATGAGGAGCATATTTAATAGGACTTCAACCAGTCTACTGGATCTTTTTTTTAATACCAGAAAGCTGGCAGGTATGAATCATAAATGGGATTTAGAGTTTATAGAGTTTCCCACTATTATGAATAGTGCTTTGAATCTTTCCTATTCAAGAACCTAAACGTTTATGGTTTGTGTTCTTGTGGGGGATGACACAGAAGAGAGAATTCACCAGTGTTTTTTGGTTTTGTTTCTGTTTTTGTTTTTTGGGTTTTTTTTTTCCTGTTTTAATGAATTTGATTAGATAAACACAGTTATTCAACATCCTACTGGTGATGTACATTAGTGTGACATGTGTAATGCACATGATGTTCAGATATTTTTAGGTATTTTTGGACATTCATGTGCATCTTGTATATTGGATGTATTTCTCTTCTCTAATTTGTGTTAATTTCAGTTCTGACTTTGCATGCTTACAGTATAGATTATTTTAATCTTAAATAAGGTTATTATGAATTAAATTATATTGGATGCACATGTAGCCAAGCGAGAGACAGGGAGTCTCATGATTGTGCCATGGGGGTTCTGTTTAGTTGGAGGAGCACTGATATAGAAGAACCATGATTATTTCATTTTTCCCACACATATATAGGGGATAGTAGATGGATAGATAAATTCACTGTATAGACTGTGTTAATACACAGTTTTTACGTGAAGTTCTTCAAATATCCTCCTAGCATCAATGAATATTTGTACACATATGTCTATATGTGTTTTATTTATTGAAGTTTTTACTTTTCAGATTTTGTTTTTATGTGATCCTTTTAGGTGGAATGTTTTTCACTAGCCAATTCTTGCATCATGAAATGTATAAACTATCGTAAGGATTTGGGTTTCAATTATGTCCAATTATGTCTGAATGCTCTACCCACAAGGGGTGATTTTGATATCTGTGAAGAAGAAGACTTCAGCTGTTTCATCTCAGTATCAGAGCGAGTCTACCATTTGCGGTGGGTGTGCACAGTTTTCAATTCAGCTTGTTGCCATTTTTGTATGTACATATATGTCATTATTATCTGTTTTAAAATCAAGCTACGAGTAAGCACCTGTAACTACGGTGTGAAACGCATCAACAATCTTTTTTATTCTTTGCTGTATGGACTGACACTATTAAAATATATTTCATTGGAGTGCAGCCATCCAGATCTCTTTTTTCCCTTGCACATTGACAGCTGATGACTTATCGGTTGTTAAAGACACTGCAGTCGGCTTGCCGGCCCTGCTCCTTAACAACCAGCTTATACTGCGCCCTGATTAGCCAAAGCTTTGGCTAATCAGGGTGCAAAATGTACTGTGCACGCACATTGCATTGCAGGGCGTTCGGCAGGGCGAACATCCGCCGGACACCCTGCAAATTCGGGTGTTGGACAAACGGGCCGCACAGCCAACCGTTCGCCCATCACTAGTCATGAGTTGACCACATAACCTCAACTTGAGAGAATTCAACTAAATACCTGGTACATTCTTTAACTAAAACACAGCACATGATTATTACTGGATCAGCGACAGAGAACTTTACCTTTATTCCACACCTACTATAAGTAATTTTGCACTGCAAAATTAAATGCATGACACTCTCCTAATAGGAGAGCTCACAAAATCCACTGATCGCATTTCATTCCGCCACTGTTCTAAACAGAATGTTACTGGAGAAGTAATTATAAAGATAATACATTAATTCTTTCAATTTTTAATCTACCCATACAATGAGCATTTCATGAAAATAAAAAAGATGATTAGGTGTCAGAGTTTCCAGGTTTTATTTGAACATCGGCAAGTGAAAAAGACATGTATGGGAGATGAGGAGCATATTTAATAGGACTTCAACCAGTATGCGAGAAATAAATTAAAAGCCCTGCAGGCTTTAATCAATTTATTTATGGAGCTTCACCACAAAACAGATTTATTCTTGAGAAACTGTAGAAATCTATGCCTTAAAAACTACAATGGCAGAGCTGAGCACTAAAGAATACCTGTACAAAATGTGAAGTGTTGACTCCAATGAGGTTGTTTTTAGACTGAACTCAAACAAAAACAGACTCTTGTGCATACTATCCAACTATTATAATCTGCACTGAAAGATTGTGCTGCAGTGCTGTCTATGATAAAGCAGAATAGAAGAGTATAGTAGTACAATTCTAGCTTGGATTCAAACACCAGGCATTTAAATATGATCACCTGCCAACAATTTACTTAGAGCCCAAAATTTCAATCTAATCTTGGAAAAAAAGCCTTCTCTTAAGCTCACCACAAACCAAATGCCTCGTACATGTGGTTGGATTTTCCAACAGAAAATGTTCGTTGGCAGCCTTTTGTTGGAAATTCCGACCGTGTGTAGGCTCCATCGGACAGTTTCCATTGGAATTTCCGTTGCACAAAATTTGAGACCTGGTTCTCAAATTTTCCGACAACAAAATCCGTTGTCGTAAATTCCGATCGTGTGTACACAATTCCGACGCACAAAGTTCCACGTATGCTTGGAATCAAGCAGAAGAGCCGCACTTGCTATTGAACTTCATTTTTCCCGGCTCGTCGTACGTGTTGCACGTCACCGCGTTCTTGACGTTCGGAATTTCTGACCAACTTTGTGTGACCGTGTGTATGCAAGACAAGGTTGAGCCAACATCCGTCAGAAAAAAAAAACATGGATTTTGTTGTCGGAATGTCCGATCGTGTGTACGAGGTATAATAATGTGATTTTATTATGGACTGTAGATCCACTTACAAAATAGTGTCAGGGCCTGCCTGATTAGATAATATTTGAAGAAATAGCTTAAATGGGTTCTCACGTCACGTGCCATCACAAGGGGTGGAGTCTCATGGTGACGTCACTGAATGGCCACGCCCATGGCTATATAAGAACCGTCAGAGAGCGGATCTGGCACAACGATGGGAGCCAGCATCGGAGGAGGACCAAGTCTGGTGGTGGAGAAGACAAGCAGCACAGGGCCCCCCTGCCCCAAAGCACCCACCCCCACATGTTGAGCGCATGTGGCCTGGTATGGTCCAGGAGAGGGGGGGGCTTGCTCGCCCCCCCTTTCCTAACCTGCCAGGCTGCATGCTCGGATAAGGGTCTGGTATGGATTTTGGGGGGGAACCCCATACCTTTTTTTGTTTTCATTTTGATCTGTACCAGACTCAAAAGGCCTGGTATGGATCTGGGGGGTGGGGGGCACTCTATTTTATGTAAAATTTTGGTGTGGGGTTCCCCTTTAAGATCCTCCGAACACAAGTTGCATGTCGCAAGTTGGATCATGATGATCCGACTTGGATACGACTTCCATTCAAATCAACGAGCTGAAAGTCGGATCAGTTAAGATGGCTCTTATAGGGAACCATTGATTTTGACATGTCATGTGACTTGTGTCCTGTAGTAATTGTATTTGGGAGTGGAAAATAGAGGAGGCAGAAAAACGCTGCTAAACACTAACGCGGATAAACGCACATTAACGCCAGTGCAAAAAACTACTAAAAGTGCATTTTTACAGACGCTTTATCCTGGCATCGGTAGTGGTTTTGCAGCTCGTTTTTTTTCTAACGCCCTGTGCATGAAGACTACCAGAAAGGTAACTATTTACTTTATGAAAGCAAATAACAATAAAGCAATCTCAGATAAAGTGATTTGCCCTTTAATAAATTATTGACTGCAGGCACTTTGCCCTCATAATACCATCATAACCAAGGTCAACTCCTGGTCTTAACCTGTCTCTCTTTTTCCATTTCCTTGTTTTCTCTAGCTAATTGCTTTATCTCCCTTTTATTCTTTCCTAAAGAATCGCATGTTTAAGTATGGTTTATAAATGTGGTTCTTACAAGAGCAACGCTATTTATATGTGCAATCTCTGCAGTCATAAGGTGACCAGGGATGACAAATGAATCCTATAGTAGTGTGATATAATCTGCGTTGAGAACAGTATTTGTTATCATAGCCTGCAATGCTGTTCGTGTTTTGCTGTGACATTTCATAACAATAAATGTTAACTTTTGTGGGAAGAAGTGAGAGAATATGAGAGCTGCACAGCTAATTAATTCATGCATGATAACCTTGTTCATAGCACCTATAGGACACAACTCTTTCAATGTCACAGCCCCTACAGTTTTGTTACACTTACAAGAACATTAACTATATTAAAAAATGCTGGTTTGAGAAAGAGTAGGGTTGTCCAAAACCATTGTCCTTTTTAGTCCTTTTCTTGTTGCCACTGCACCAGAGAATTAAATCTTTTTTAACCACTGCAACCCATAAACTTAACTGTATACATACAAATATATTTCATACATATATGCAATCATTTCAAATTAGCTCAAATTCTTAGAATAAATAAGGGATGGCTCGCTTACCAATTAAGCGATGGTAAGATTGTATGACAATTTTATGAATATAATATGTCATTACCTAATTCCAAGCACTTAAAGTAATTGTAAATGATCACCTTGCAAAACAATCTATTCAGTTTAAAATAGAAATGAAAGGCAAAACATTTGTGTATAGATATAAAAAAGGGAAATAAGGTATTTATATTGTTTTTTTGAGGGGAGGAGAAGCAGTAGCACACTGAGCTTCCCAGTAAATGGCTGTGCAGAGGGGGGGGGGGGTGTTAGGACAAGTCTGATCATTGGAGGAGAGCAGGCTGAGTTCCCAGCACAGCTAGAGAACTGATCACGGTGTGCTCCCCTTCTTAGTGTGGTCCGTTTTATTAGGAAAGCAGAGGGACTGGCAGGATCACCAGGGATTTCACATATAGGAAGCAATACAAAGAGAACAGGAGACTTTTTCATTCAAGTACATGGGACAGCAGGCACATATCAGGAATTTGAAATGTTGGCATAACAAACACTTTAAAAACACACATAAATTAAAGTGGTGGTAAACCCTTACATATACCCAATAAAGTGACTGGCCTTGGGTGATACACAGAGATGGAGATGAAAAAAAGCATCCTACATAAGTTGTACCTGTTTATCTGCAGCCCCCTTCCTGTACAGTTTACACAACATTTCTAAGCTTCCGGAAGGCAGGAGGTGGGGATCTGATGTCACTCACTGCACAGCATAGAGCAGGGTGCTGAGTGTAATCTGAGACCAAAGTGGAAGGAAAGGACACACCCCCTCTACACAGTCTCTTAGGGAAACATCACATTTAAGACTATCAATCACTTGCTGTGTGTTGGAGCAGGTGGGGCCATCTCCAGGGATTGTCTGGTGCCGGCCTAGACTGTCAGAAGTGATGCATAGGGATAGCAGAGGGATGACAGAGCAGACATTAATCACACTAGGTGATTTGGATAGAGGCATGTACACATTAAAGAAGGTTATGTTTTGTTGATTTTCATTTCAGAGGTTGACAACCACTTTAAATTATATGTGAACCGTTACCTTGTAAAACAACCTATTCGGTTTAAAATAGAAATGAAAGGCAAAATGATTGTCTGTATATATATATATATATATATATATATATATATATATATATATATATATATTTTTTTTTTTTTTCCTTTTATTATAAGTGATCGCATAATCCCTGTTCTCGGCTGCATGAGAGGCTTAGAGAGGTGGGGGTGGAAAGACACCAGTACACTGATCTTTCCAGTGAAGAGCTGTATGGGGGGGAGGGGAGGTCAGCTCAAGTCTGATCATTGGAAGACAGGCAGGCTGTTCTCTCTACAGAAAACTGACCACACTGGGATGAGCTTGGCATGGTCAGCTTGAAATAGGAGAGCAAGGGGACTGGGTCATCAGGCATTTCACACAAAGGAAGAAATACAAAGAGAAGGGGATACGGTTTAACAAAGGTACATGGTACAACATACACATATCAGGAATATGAAATGTTGGGGTAACATATTCTTTAAGCAATTAAAGTGGAGGGCCACCCTAAAATAAAAAGTAGCATGAAAAATCGTAAAAAAAAAGAAAAAAAAAAATTTGAAAAAAAAATTTTTTTAAACTTACCTGAACCCTTGTTGCTAGGCAGTCTTCCTAATCTGCCTCTTCCTATTCCGCAGCGTGTCCTGCTCCTCGGTGAGCGGCCCTGTTGCCTTCTGGGAACTGTGTGTGTTCCCAGAAAACCACAGGGCCATTCACAGAGTGCCGCGCCGCTCGCGTGTGCGCAGTAGTAAACTGGCAGTGAAGCCGCAAGGCTCCACTGCTTGTTTCCCTTAGTTAGGATGGCGGTGCCGGGACCCGAGGGACGGGTCGGCCTCGGGCGGCTGACATCGTGGGCACCCAGGACAGGTAAGTGTACTTATTTAAAGTCAGTAGCTGCAGTGTTTGTAGCTGCTGACTTAAAAAAAAAAAAAATTCCTGGCCGGAATCCCACTTTAAGTCATAATATTGGAAAAAGGCCTTTCATCTAGCAGCACAGGGTAGCCAGCTTAGATTACCTGCAAAATCCTGCACAATTGACCTAAGGAAGAAAGGGTTCTGTCCACACAGATAAAAGGTGGCGGTGTGTACCAATATATCCATACAGGAAATTGCTAACCATTTTATTTGCAGGTTAATAACATTAAGCAATGTGCTTCAGTTCACAACAGGAGAAGCCTGCCTACAATACAGAGCAAGAGTTCTCAGCTGGAGCATCACAAGACTTCTGAATCAGAATAGATCATTATCATGCAGCTGCTCTGCCAGTGTAAGTAATCAGGTACACCCAAATATAAAACAGCCAAGCTCTAGAATTGGCTTTGAAACCACTCGTTATGCATCTCATACATCAAACAGACACGGGATTCATGGACTTGCACTGTTCTGGATTCTAATAATCCCCAACGTCAATCTAAATGCCAGTGCTTATTGTAAGATTAGCCAGCTTTACTACACATTTACAAATCCTAATTAGAAGGTCTGTCAAAAATATATCATGTTAATACTAGACATGTATAATACTAGACGGGTATTATACCCACAATGGAGATGCTCATTTTGCAGTCATCCTCTCAGTAAAAATGGATTCATACAGTATGATATCATGTGAATGCAGTCCACTGAATTAAGAAAGGTAACCTTTTTATTTAATGCTGTGTGAAGCAAAATTCCAGAAAGTGTTAGCATGATATAGACATAATCAGTATGTTAAATTAACAGTCACATAGCATTTACTTTTTGTTTTGTTTTAAAAGAGAACTAACCTATTATTTTTCTAACTCGACTTAAAGGGTAACTCTTCTTTTGTGGGAAAAGAGCAAATGAATAAATAATATAGCATATACTACTGCTACACAAGCCATATTGTGATTGAATGGTATTACAAATTACCTTTCCTTTTCAATCTGCAGCTCTGCCATTTGTTGTAAATATCAACGCAATATGGTAACCTGGAGGCATTTCAGCATTTTCTTCAAAACAGAAACTGGTAGGAAGCTGCAACAAACTTTAAAAAAAAAAAAAAAAACATGCAATGTACACTAATCACCCAGAGGGGATGATTTTTTTCCAATTCTTTCTGAATTAAATTCTTTGCCAAAATTTGAGACGTGGGTGGCCCTGTCGGTCCTTAGCTGGGTGGAAAGTTCTTTAATACACAATGACTGTATCCAATCAGATGTAGTCACTGTTCACGTATGCAGACATCTGTGGGTACTGCAGCTGCCTGAATGCAATAGCCGGCAGTGCAGATTCCTCCATCTATACTGTTTAGCGTGAATAGAGGAAGCTATTGAGTTTGTCCAGTCTATAGCAAAAGAGGTTTACACCACTCCAGGCAGCTATCCCAAATTATAAAACCTTCCCTGCTGATGGAAGCACAGGTGCAGGCTCTGCAATTATCTTCAAGGAAACAAAGAAATGCTGGGCGATTGCACTCCGATACAACACCTTTATTTAAATCCATTAAAATTCATATTGTCACAGGAGGTACAGGAACAGAATGAGAAAGCACCTACAAGCGGTGTGAAACGCGTCAGCCATTCTGTTCCTGTACCTCCTGTGACCATATGGATTTTAATGGATTTAAATAAAGGTGTTGTATCGGAGTGCGGTCATCCAGCATTTCTGTTTCCTATTGAGTTTCTCCCATTCAGCCTGCAGGTGTTTATAAACTATACACTAAAACTAAAATGTGCACAAGCAAATATGTTGCCAGTTATTGAAGAATATTGCTATATATGGTATATGTACTACAAAGGGATGCTGCGAAATCCAACAAGCGGGTATGTAAATAAAATTGTGAAACCCCTTGTTTGGACTAATTGTCATTGCTTTGAATGGTATTTTTATTTAGATTTTTTTTTATTTCTTTTTTTCTTTTGTGTTTTTTTTTTAAGGGGAGCAGCCCTTTCTTTCTGTTGTCCTGTTAACATCAAAGACTATTTTTTTATTTCATAGGGACATGCATATATATATATATATATATATATATATATATATATATATATATATATATATATATATATATATATATATATATTTTTTTTTTTTTTAAGTTTGTGGTAGCAGGCCCCTTTTTTTAAGAGAGGGGTGCTCTACTGTTCTTTATATGCAGAATGCAGCTGCAATGTTGTGCAATGTGAGTGCACCAAAAGCAACTAGGGATGAGCCGAACACCCCCCGGTTCGGTTCGCACCAGAACCCGCGAACGGACCGAAAGTTCGCACGAACGTTAGAACCCCATTGACGTCTATGGGACTCGAACGTTCGAAATCAAAAGTGCTCATTTTAAAGGCTAATTTGCATGGTATTGTCCTAAAAAGGGTTTGGGGACCCGGGTCCTACCCCAGGGGACATGTATCAATGCAAAAAAAACTTTTAAAAACGGCCGTTTTTTCGGGAGCAGTGATTTTAATGATGCTTAAAGTAAAAAAAAAAAAGTGAAATATTCCTTTAAATATCGTACCTGGGGGGTGTCTATAGTATGCCTGTAAAGTGACGCGTGTTTCCCATGTTTAGAACAGTCCCTGCACCAAATGTCATTTTTAAAGGAAAAAATCTCATTTAAAACTGCTTGCGGGTTTAATGTCATGTCGGGTCATGGCAATATGGATGAAAATCAGTGAGACAAACGGCATGGGTACCCCCCAGTCCATTACCAGTCCCTTTGGGTCTTGTATGGATATTAAGGGGAACCCCGCACCCAAATTAAAATAAGGAAAGGTGTGGGGCCACCAGGCCCTATATACTCTGAACAGCAGTATACAGGCGGTGCAAACAAGACAGGGACTGTAGGTTTGTTGTTAAGTAGAATCTGTTTGTAATTTTGAACATTTTTAACGTGTTTAGCTCCAGCCAAAAAATCTTTTCTAAGCTTTTTGGAAAACATAGGGAAGGGTTATCACCCCTGTGACATTTGTTTTGCTGTCTTTCCTCCTCTTCAGAAGATTTCACCTCACTTTTTTGTCCCAATGAAAAATGTTTTTTGAAAATTTGGGTTTTTTTGTGGAACAAGGATTGGAAAGCATCAGTGGAAAGGAGAACTTGTTTTCCCATATTAACTCTTACAGGAGAGAATTTCCCTTCCTAGGGGTAGATTTCATCTCACTTCCTGTTGTCTCCTTCCGTTTGCAAGTAGGAGTCGTTTGTAAGTTAGATGTTTGAAAGTAGGGTCCTGCCCTATATACTCAGCAGAAATTTGGGCCTTAGGTGTTGCTGTGGCCACAACACTGTAAGCCCTCACAGGGCCCTGCTGTGAAATATTAGATCAAGAATTGTAATTACATGCCCCTGTTGAACAGGAGCTGAAAAATTAGGCCTTAGGCACTGGTGCTGGTGCCACAACACTGCAACCCCTCACAGACACTCTAGTTGGAACGCAGGAACGAGCCCTGCTGCAAATTATTGCTTCAAAAATTGTAATTACACGCCCCTGTTAGACAGGGGCAGAAAAATTGGGCCTTAGGCACTGGTGCTGGTGCCACAACACTGCAACCCCTCACAGACACTCTAGTTGGAACGCAGGAACGAGCCCTGCTGCAAATTATTGCTTCAAAAATTGTAATTACACGCCCCTGTTAGACAGGGGCAGAAAAATTGGGCCTTAGGCACTGGTGCTGGTGCCACAACACTGCAACCCCTCACAGACACTCTAGTTGGAACGCAGGAACGAGCCCTGCTGCAAAGTATTGCATCAAAAATTGTAATTACACGCCCCTGTTAGACAGGGGCAGAAAAATTGGGCCTTAGGCACTGGTGCTGGTGCCACAACACTGCAACAAGCTATCAGCGTGATGATTGAGGAGGAAGAGGATAATTACTCAGGGATAGTCACTCAGCATCAGCATAGGCAGTCTTTGAAGGGATCTGAGATTTCAAAAAAAATTATTCGGTTACATCAGCATCAGGTGCTTGGTAGCTGGTGGTGATCCAAGACTCATTCATTTTTATGAAGGTCAGCCGATCGACCGAGTCGGTGGACAGACGCACCCTGTGATCGGTTACCACGCCTCCAGCAGCACTGAATGTGCGTTCCGAAAGAACGCTGGATGCAGGACAGGCCAGTAGCTCAATTGCATACTGTGCAAGCTCTGGCCAGTGATCCATCCTCAAGACCCAGTAACCCAGAGGATTTTCGGTGGGAAAGGTGTCCAAGTCTGATCTTGCCCCTAGGTATTCCTGCACCATGTAAAACAGACGCTGGCGATGGTTGCTGGAACCGATCATACCTTGGGGCTGCGGACCAAAAAATTGTCTGAACGCATCGGTCAGACGGCCACCTTCTCCACCGCTCCTTCTTTGACTGACCGAAGCCTCAGCAACACGTTGTCCAGAAACAGGAGTTTGTAACCTCCCAGTCTCTGGGAACGCGTTGCACAGACCTTTCTGCAAGGCCTCCCGAAGATGTTTCATCCTCTGCTCCCTCTGCGATGGCAAGATAAGGTCCGCAACCTTACCCTTGTAACGTGGATCAAGGAGGGTTGCCAGCCAGTATTGGTCCTTCTCCTTGATACCACGAATACGAGGATCCTTACGCAGGCTTTGCAGGATCAGGGAGGCCATGCAGCGTAGGTTTGCTGAGGCATTCGGTCCGGAGTCCTCTGGGTCACTAAGAACGACATGGTCCGCAGCCACCTCCTCCCAGCCACGTACAAGTCCATGTGTTTCTTGGGACTGATCCCTTAAAGACTGCTGCTGATGCTGAGTGCCAGGCTCCACCTCCATACTGACACAATCTTCCTCCTCCTCCTCTTCCTCCTCGTCCTCTTCCTGTGTGATCGGCGGGCACGCAGGAACACTGTCTGGATAAAGGGGGCCTTGAGAGCTAAGGAAGTCCTCCTCTTCCTGCCTCTGTTCTGCCTCAAGTGCCCTGTCCATTATTCCACGCAGCGTGTGCTCCAACAGGTGGACAAGGGGGACAGTGTCACTGATGCATGCACTGTCACTGCTCACCATCCTCGTGGCCTCCTCGAATGGTGACAGGACAGTGCATGCATCCCTGATCATGGCCCACTGGCGTGGGGAAAAAAAACCAAGCTCCCCTGACCCTGTCCTGGTGCCATAGTCGCACAGGTACTCATTTATGGCCCTCTGCTGCGTGTGCAGCCGCTGCAGCATGGCCAACGTTGAGTTCCACCTGGTGGGCATGTCACAGATTAGGCGGTTCTTGGGCAGGTTAAACTCCTTTTGGAGGTCCGTCAGCCGAGCACTGGCATTATATGACCGGCGGAAATGCACACAGACTTTCCTGGCCTGCCTCAGGACATCCTGTAAGCCCGGGTACCTGCCCAAGAACCGCTGCACCACCAAGTTAAGGACGTGAGCCAAACAGGGCACATGGGTCATTTGTCCCTGTCGGAGGGCAGAGAGGAGGTTGGTGCCATTGTCGCAAACCACCATTCCTGCCTTAAGTTGGCGTGGCGTCAACCACCTCTGAACCTGCCCCTGCAGAGCTGACAGAACCTCTGCCCCAGTGTGGCTCCTGTCCCCCAAGCACACCAGCTCAAGCACCGCATGGCATCTTTTGGCCTGCGTACTTGCGTAGCCCCTTGAACGCCTACGGAGCACCGCTGGTTCCGAGGAAGAGGCCATGGAGGAAGAAGAAGAGGAGGGGGTGGAGGAGAGAGGTGTGTCACAATCAGCATTTTGGAGGCGTGGTGGCGGAACAACCTCCAACACTACTGCACCTTGTCCTGCATCCTTCCCAGCTGCCAGCAGAGTCACCCAATGCGCCGTGAAACTTAGGTAACGTCCCTGTCCATGCCTGCTGGACCATGAGTCAGCGGTAATATGCACCTTACCGCTGACCGCCCTGTCCAGCGAGGCATGGACATTGCCTTCCACATGCCGGTAGAGAGCCGGAATCGCCTTCCGTGAGAAAAAGTGGCGTTTGGGTACCTGCCACTGAGGAACCGCACATTCCACAAACTCACGGAAGGGGGCAGAGTCTACCAACTGAAAAGGCAGCAGTTGAAGTGCTAGCAATTTTGCCAAGCTAGCATTCAACCGCTGGGCATGTGGATGGCTGGGAGCAAACTTCTTTCGGCGGTGCAGCAGCTGGGGCAGGGAAATTTGCCTGGTACAATCTGACGTCGGTGTACCAAAAGCAGATTGCCCACAAGTACTTGGCTGTGACACACCTAATTCTACACCTTCATTCCTCTCACTGCAGGTCTCAGAGAGGACTGAAGGTCTAGTGGGGTTGGAAATCTCAGCTGATGAGGAGCAAGGAGAGATCCTCTTTGTTCTTTGGTGTGGGTCTTTTAGATACGCTTGCCAACGAACTGCATGGCAGGTCAACATATGTCTGGTCAAGCATGTGGTACCCAAGCGGGAGATATTTTGGCCACGCGAGATACGCTTGAGACATATGTTGCAAATAGCAGCGGTGCGATCTGATGCACTCGTCTCAAAAAAGGCCCACACCAAAGAACTTTTTGAATAACGCGCAGAGACTGCAGCGCCCTGCACATGTGGAGCTTTGGGGTGTGATGCAGTCAATGTGCTGCCCTTAGGCTGGCCCCTGGAGGGCATCCTGCCTCGTTGGTGATGTGCTGCCGCCTCCTCCTCCTCCTCCTCCTCCTCCTCCTCCTCCTCTCTCCTATCAGGCACCCACGTTGAGTCAGTGACCTCATCATCCCCTCCCTCCTCATCACTGGAGCAAACCTGGCAGTATGCTGCAGCAGGGGGAGCATGACTGCCAGATTGCTGTCCTTCTTGGGCACCCCCTCTGTCCGCGCTCATGTTACTGCCTTCATCGAGCTCAGTATCGTCATCAGAGCCTTCCAAACGCTGGGCATCCTCCTGGAGCATGTACCCAACACTGTGGTCAAACAGTTCGAGGGAATCCTCATGAGGAC
Organism: Aquarana catesbeiana; assembly: GCF_042186555.1. Taxonomy (NCBI): domain Eukaryota; kingdom Metazoa; phylum Chordata; class Amphibia; order Anura; family Ranidae; genus Aquarana; species Aquarana catesbeiana. Next base: position 258,653,510 of record NC_133326.1, read on the forward strand.
ATGGTGGAGCTAGGGAAGGAGTCACTGATGACATTGAGCTGAGGGAAGAGGCCGCTGCTTTGCCAGACAAAGCACCCTGGGCATGGGTGAGAGAGGATGAGGAGGATGAGGACGGCTTGGTCATCCACTCGACCAAGTCTTCCGCATGTTGCGGCTCAACATGGCCAGCTGCCGAAAAAAAGGCCAAGCGTGTCCCATGGCCACGTGCTGATGAGGATGCACCGTCTCCACGACCAGCACTAGACACAGAGCCTGCTTGCCCTCTCTTATTGGCTTGTGACTGTCTGCCTCTCCTTCTTGGCCTTCCAGACATACTAATGGCCTGTAGCTGCACTAAGCTGGGATAGAACACCTGTAATTTTCTTCAAGTAGCTTTATATACTGTAACCAGACAAGCCTGCCTGTCAGTAGGAAGATAAGAGGAACGGATCTAGCTGAACACTGTGAGCAGGACGCACTGTACTAAATGTAAATAGTCTAGCTGCCTGACCGTGGTACTAATAGGATCAAATAGAACACCTGTAATTTTCTTCAGGTAGCTTTATATACTGTAACCAGACAAGCCTGCCTGTCATTAGGAAGATAACAGGAACGGATCTAGCTGTACACTGTGAGCAGGACGCACTGTACTAAATGTAAATAGTCTAGCTGCCTGACCGTGGTACTAATAGGATCAAATAGAACACCTGTAATTTTCTTCAGGTAGCTTTATATACTGTAACCAGACAAGCCTGCCTGTCAGTAGGAAGATAACAGGAACGGATCTAGCTGTACACTGTGAGCAGGACGCACTGTACTAAATGTAAATAGTCTAGCTGCCTGACCGTGGTACTAATAGGATCAAATAGAACACCTGTAATTTTCTTCAGGTAGCTTTATATACTGTAACCAGACAAGCCTGCCTGTCAGTAGGAAGATAACAGGAACGGATCTAGCTGTACACTGTGAGCAGGACGCACTGTACTAAATGTAAATAGTCTAGCTGCCTGACCGTGGTACTAATAGGATCAAATAGAACACCTGTAATTTTCTTCAGGTAGCTTTATATACTGTAACCAGACAAGCCTGCCTGTCAGTAGGAAGATAACAGGAACGGATCTAGCTGAACACTGTGAGCAGGACGCACTGTACTAAATGTAAATAGTCTAGCTGCCTGACCGTGGTACTAATAGGATCAAATAGAACACCTGTAATTTTCTTCAGGTAGCTTTATATACTGTAACCAGACAAGCCTGCCGGTCAGTAGGAATTTAACAGGAACGGATCTAGCTGAACACTGTGAGCAGGACGCACTGCATTAAATGTAAATAGTCTAGATAGAAGATAACAGGAACAGATCTAGCTAAACTGAATACAGTGTATATATATATATATGCAACACCTGGGATGCATATATATACACAATACACTGTAAGTGCAGCTAACTGACTGACTGTTCTGCCTAATCTATCTAACTCAAATCAAATGACACTGTCTCTCTCTCTCTCTATCTCTCAGCACACCGGAACACACACTACACAGGGCCGCCGTGCAGGCGGCCTTATATAGTGTGGGGTGTGTACTAAATCCCCTGAGCCATAATTGGCCAAAGCCACCCTGGCTTTGGCCAATTACAGCTCTCTCTACTGACAGCGCTGTGATTGGCCAAGCATGCGGGTCATAGTGCATGCTTGGCCAATCATCAGCCAGCAATGCACTGCGATGCCGCAGTGAATTATGGGCCGTGACGCGCCACACGAATTTAGCGCGAACGGCCCATAACGTTCGCAATTCGGCGAACGATCGAACAGCCGATGTTCGAGTCGAACATGGGTTCGACTCGAACACGAAGCTCATCCCTAAAAGCAACACAAAATGCTTACATTCTCCTTACCTCCTTATTTTCATATTAAAGCTAAAGGTTAGACATAGACCTCTAAAAAAAGAATGACAAGCAGGTCTAAAGACAGAGGCATAGGTGGAGCTCATAGGTGTTGCTTTGTATGTACCATGCCACTTGCAATGCTGGTCAGTAAATGGAGTGCACCAAAAGCATTGGACATTCAGCTCTCTATCACCATAGTTTAAAAAAGCTAGTCTATCTCCCAGGAAAAAAAAAAATAAAAAAAAAATAACAATGAGAGGTGAAGGTGCTGCACATGGAGAATGCAGGACGTAGGTCCTGCAGGGCAAAGTGGTGGTAAATCCAACACAAATTTTCCTCCAATTCAGCCAGCTTAAGAACAAGAGTAAAAAAGAAAAAAAAAAAATTGACAGCCAAAAATATGCTGTCAAAGTATGCTGTTAAAGTTACACTCCTAGTACAGCTTTAAGACATCACATAAACCTCTCATGTAAAGAATTTGTGCATTTTATACATGCTTTGTGTCTATTTTTAACTTTTTTTTCACAATGGCACAGGTCCCCCACAGCATTGCCCAACTCCCAATGCTATTTGAATAGTAATACTTTCCTAGGGGGTAGATTGCTCTTTAAATGTTGTCTCCCATTTACTATGGTTCACAAATTTTTGTAGAGATTTGTCCAAACCATTGGTGAATCAAACCTTGGTGGATTTACTCATGCCTGTGTCTACCGTGTATTATCCCATTTAGTAGAGAGGTCCTATATAATTAAGCCCCTAATGGGGTAAAAACACACTAGAGAAGGAGGAGGAGAGCCTGCTAAAAGGTGTTATGGTCGATGTATAACATAGCTCAATAAAGTTGATTGAAGAAAAAAGGATTTGGTGGATTTGTAACTCTTGTTTTTTTACATTAGAACATTTGATATGTTTACCAGCCTACCTTTATTTGACATTACATACTGTAATTTCTTTAAAGTTTAAAGCACATCTCCATTTTACAATGTCCTCTGTACTCTCCCCCCTTTCATATTATTCTGAACTTTTTTTAGAATACACCTCTTTTTTGGGGGATCTTCTATCCAGTTACTTGATGGGAGAGGTCCTCTTGCCTTTCCTCCAATGGTGGGTGGTCTTCAACACCAGCACCGCTCTCTGCATTAATAGTTAATTAGTACTATGAGTCCAGACTAGTATTGTTACATACCCTGCCAAACATGATACATGGTTCTCACAGTTCATTGTCTCCTCCAACCAGTAAAATCCATTTGTTTCACAGTATTGTGCAATGCTTAATCTATGAGTTCTTATGCCGCATAGACACGAGCGGAATTTCCGTCGGAAAAATCTTGAATGGTTTTCCCGACGGAATTCCGCTCAAGCTTGGCTTGCATACACACGGTCACACAAAAAGTTCGCTGAACTTTGGACTGTCAAGAACGCGGTGATGTACAACACTACTATGAGCCGAGAAAATGAAGTTCAATGCTTCTGAGCATGCGTCGAATTTTTTTTCCGAGTATGCGTAGGAATTTTGCACGTCGGAATTGGTACAGATGATCAGAATTTCAGATCAGAACTTTTTCCGACAAAAAAATTGAGAACATGCTCTCAATCTTTTGCTGGCTGGAATTCCGCCAGCAAAAGTCCGATGGAGCATACACACGGTCGCATTTTCGGACCAAAAGCTCTCATCGGACTTTTGCTGGCGGAATTTCCGCTCCTGTGTACGGGGCATTACAGTGTTTCTCCTGTCTGAATGCTGACGTTTTTTTTGTTTTCTTTTTGCCTGGTACACACTAATACAGGACTAAAAAACTGACAGCTCTTGTCGGAGCTGCTGTACTAACAATCTGACCTTAGTAGTACAGTGATCTCCCCTGCTGAGCTGTTGTGTTCTGACAGTGGGATGGCCCTTGCCAAAACTCTCCAATCACCGCTCTCAGCCATTGGCTGGGAGCGTTCATCAGGGCTGGTTGGCTGCTGGTTTTCCAGCATGCTCGTCCGACAGAAACCAGCCAAACGGCCGACTTCTGTCGGACCGGCTGACATACACATTTTTATTGAACCGCCCAGTGTTTCCCAACATTTGGCCGGTGTGTACTAGTCATTTGTTTTGGATACAGAAAGGAAGAGTCCCATAGCCAAACAGGAAGTGAAAGGAAATCCCTGCAAATTAAGGGAATTCCTTGGGGACCCCCAAGTCACCAGAACTAGTGTCCCTATTGGAAGATTTCCCCTCTATTACTTTTCTGGGGACAACCCAAAATTTAGTTTTTTCTTTTACTTTCACTTTCAATGATAATGGTAAACAGGACAAATAGAGAGGATGAATTTCCTTAACAGGGGCACAGACAGAAATAAAAACTGACAGGTGTTCTAATCTCTCTCCACACTAAAACAAAAAAAAGTTTTGCCTTTAGTTATACTTTCAATATCACATCATTTATTTTTCACGTTGGCTTTGCTTATGGTCGGTTGGTGTTGACTTGGTTTTGGATTGGTGTTGGGTGCATCAATAAATCTTGCTTTAATTATACACAGTCTGACTGCAATTTCCTAAGTGCAGCTACACAGGTCTGGTCATCCCTGCTGCTTGATACCTAAATTTGGTACCCCTTACAGGAGGTGTAGTTCTGATAGACTAAGCTGGCTTGGAAAGCTGGAAGGAATAAACTGAAAATCCCACAAGGCACTGGGGCAAACAAAAGAGGTGGTTCCCTGCTGTTTTCCTGGGCTGAGAGGAAGAAATGTGGTATTCTGAGAGGACTGTATGCACATTTATCTGCTGGCACACTGCTCTTTGCTGCACCTGAGAGGGAGAGAGGCACAGAAACAGATATCTGAAGAGAGGGCCTCGATGGAGCCTTTTGCCTTACAAAGAGCGGACAGCTAGATCAAGATTGGGCTCAGGTAAGTGTTTAGGGGGGCTGGGGGGGGGGACTTTTGAATTTTTTTTTACCTTAATGCAGAGAATGCATTAAAGCAGAACTTCACCCAAAAGGGGGAAGTTGCACTCTTCCTCCTCTTCCTCCCTCCTCAACATTTGGTACATAATTTGTTTTTGTTTTTTGAGGGGAGTGGGTACCTCGTTTTGACAGGTGCCGCGATCTGAGCAGAAGTTTGGCCCCCCTTCTTCCCCGGCAGCCTTTTGGGACATGTCACAGGTCCCAGAAAGCTGCAGGACCATTCAGATAGTGAAGCCACGCATGTGCAATAAGCATCCAGCTGTAAAGCCAAAAGCAGTCACAGCCCACAGTTAATATGCTGGAGCCGGGGATAGAAGCTCCTGAAAAAAACGGCCGGTTGAGGACAGCGCAAGATCCTGGGACAGGTGAGCGTTGATTTATTAAAAGTCAGCAGCTACAGTTTTTGTAGCTGCTGCCTTTTAATTTTTCCAAGGTCTAAAACTTCTTTGTCTTTATAACCACTTTAAATGCTTGTTGTGTCTAGGAGTAGACTTATCTTATTGCCTGCTCTGGTAGGCTTCCATCTCTCACCCCTTCACTCAGGTTTTCTGGGTTGTGGGTGGGCCCTCAACTTCTTTCCTTGGCCCTGCATTGTATGGGATGTATAAAAACAATTGTAGATACCCTGCAATCATATGCAACCACCTGGAGGCTCAGCATTACATTTGACCATTACCTAGGGAAGTCTTCATGTAAATGCAGCCTGCTAGGAACACCCTTTCCTCCAGACTGACATCAAACCATCAAGCATTTCGAAATGCAAGACACTTCCCAAGAGCCAACCTGCTTGTATCAGGGCTGATGGCTTTGACAGGAGTACTGAGGCAGGGTGCTGTGATATTTTCAGTAAGAAAGTGACCCGATCCACCTGCTAGTAATCCACTGTCAGTGGTGTTCTGAGGAGGATCCGGCTAACACGAGTCCATGATTGTCTTATGCCTTCTAACCCACTACTGTCTGGTAAGGAGTGCAACTATAGGGGGGGATCCTTTACCTTAATCCTGTATATACACTGTATAGACAGCGGGGGTCTGTTTGCACTTGGACAGTGTTTTTTTCCTGCTTTCTATCCATTAATAGGGATATCACACATGGCATATTGTGAAAGAAAGAACTTTGCAACATTGTCACTGAGTATTTTGGATGAGACATTGGTTTGAAAAAGACTTTCTGACCAGTATAATCAAAGGGCACCTGGTGGCTTACTGTGGGAGATTATTGCTGGTGTCTGCAGCGCTGCCCTCACACGATCTAGGTTGTGTGTATTGTCTTTCATTGTATGAGATGACGTCAGAGTGCAACCACTGAGTGCTTTACAGAAGATGCTTCAAGGGACCGGTTGCACCATGTGGAGAAAGTCTACCGAAGTGAGGAATATTACAGTTTATTCCTCTAGCCCTGGACTTAATGATCAATTAACCCATGCAGTGCAGGGAAGCCCCATGGCAAGGGTATACTTTTGTGGTGTCTGGAGTGTGGTTTTTAATGATTTCTCCTCTCCTCTCCTTCCTTCCAGGTTTTCATTTTCACAGACAACATATGGTATATAGATTATCTAGATTCTCTTTCTGAACACAAGCCAAATGTAGCAGTATAGAGAATATTTAAATAAGTTAATTTAAATGTCCAGAGCCTCGAGCTATACTATATATTCATAGTTTATGACATCTGGAAAATCTGATCATGGCAAAAAAATGAGCAAGCTTGTGATAGAAAAGTAGAAAGCCATAACCAGTCGAGCTAGCAATTTCTGTTTGTTTTCGATCATCACTGGATTATCCGATTCTTAAATAACCAAAAGTTTCCATTTCTAAGTATTAGAGAGGTCCACAGTTAACTTTAGCTATTACACTTTAGTTGATCACCTGGGAAAGGTCCAGCAGGTCAAAAAATCAGTCAGTGCATGTCATGTAAGATGCAGTACTATGGCTTTCTCTGCACTGACATAGAACAACAGAGTAACTACCAAAAACTTTTACCCTAGCTGATTTATACTCCGATATCAATGTTCTATGGTAACCTGCTGCAGATTTACTAAAGGTAAATAGACTGTGCACTTTGCCAGTGCAGTTGTGCTTTTTTTCCCCAGAGCACAGAAAATATGATGAAGGTTCACTTTGTAAAAAATACCCAAACAGGTGTAAGGAAAATAAAAAAAATGCATTTTATTTGTTGTACATGATTTGATGATGGAAAACAGCAGAGCTTTACCATATTCACTAAGTTCTGGGAAAAAATTGTGCAATTGCATTTGCAAAGTGCACATTCTATTTGCCTTTAGTAAATCAACACCTATGTGTTGTGTCTACTATACGAGGTGTGTCTAAAAAGTTCAGTGAATGGGCCGATATCTCAATGGTAAAAATGGGCCAGGTGCACACGCATGGACATGGCTATCTAGAGACACGTCGAGAAGTGACACCTAGCATGGAGTACATGTGACCGTCCGGGTAAACCTGCTGTGGGCAGTGAAACGTAGTCAGTGTGAGAGGTAGGGTCACAGTGCAAAGGAGCCACGAGTGAACACCAAGTTCTGCTATGAATTGGGGAAAACGGAGATGGTTTGTGCCGCACAAACTGACAGATGAACAAAAAGCAAAACGGATGGAAACCTCTGGAGATTTCATTACCATGTGTGACCAGGATCCATCCTTTCTGCGAACCATCGTCACAGGAGATTAGACCTGGTGCTACTAGTTCAATCAGGAATCCAAGAGACAATCAATGGAATGGCGCCTGTGGAGTTTTTCTGTTTCCACGCCTGAAGAGCGCCATGAAAGGCACACGTTTTGTGGACGTGGTGGCAATCCAAGAATACGTGACAACGGTTCTGCGATCGATTCATAAATAGGCCTTTCCTGTCAGTTTCCAAAAGCTTTATGCCAAACGTGTGTTGTGAAGGATGCCGATTATTTTGAAGGCCAATAATGGTAATTTGCATGTATCTTCTGTTTTGTTTGTTTTCTGGTACCATTCACCAAACTTTTTAGACACCCCTTGTACAGAGCTGGGTTTATCAAACTGAATTGAAGCATTCCATAAATGGAACACTTAAATCATAGATTTATCAAGAGATTTCATGTAAATCCTATGGAGGTGTGATCATAGTTTCACACTTTGTGGATCTATTTAAGCTGGTTATTTATGGAATCATATTTCACTGAATGTAAAGTGAAAATCTGTCAGCTCTAAAAATGATTGCTGCACACCATATGCCCACACAATGTTTTTTCATTGCTTGTTGCAGTAATTTTCTGTCACATTACTTTCCAGACTTAGTTCAGATTTTAAATATTTTTTTACCTGTGAACACTTGGATGAGACTTGATTACTCCAGTATCTTCCAGTATCTTGATTGGCTGGCATTGATTTAGTAGTCTAGCATTCTAGCACAGCCCAATATATTTTTCCTTTTAAAACTGCTACTCTGCAACTTTTCATAATCGAAAGCATGTAAAGCTACACAATGATATTTTTTGTATTGTCTGAAAAAAATCTGTATGTTGAAACAAGGAGTCTCTGATCTCAAATGTGGCACTCTACTGCCACAGTAAACCACCTAAAATGTGGTTGGTCCAGTAAAGGCTTATTTAGTAAGCCAGGTCATTCAGTCCTAAGGCAAACTGTGATTTTTGTTTCGAGTAGCACCCTCCAAAGACACCATGGATCAAAAGCCATTATAATATTATACAGGATTTATGACCATTGATAGGTTAAGTGAATAACATTGATTATCCTGTTACAATGGCATCTGAAAGTTGATGGTATATATTAGGCAACCAGTAAATATATTTTTCCTGAAGTTGATGTGTTCAAAGTCGAAAAAATTAGCATCAGGAGTTGTTCTGTATGGGGCTGCGTAGCCGCAGACCAGTCAGGGTGCCCATGCTGATCAGTGTCTACAACCAAAAGTGCCTCAGAAATGGAACATGGGATAATAGAAGAAGGTGGCCCGGTCTGAAGAATCACATTTTCTTTTAAATCGTGTGGATGGCTGGGGGTGCATGTGAAGGCAAGCTGGTAGATGTAGTGTGATGCTTTGCAATGCAATTTTCTGCTTGGAAACCTTGGGTCCTGCAATTTATGTGGATCTTACTTGACAAATATCACCTATCTAAACATTGTTGTTGACCAAGTACACCTGTTCATGGAAAAAGAATTCCATGATGGCAGTGGCCTCTTTAAGCAAGATATTGTACCCTGCCACACTGATCAGTTGATAGCATGTTAGTTTATCAGCTGACCCAGGGAGGAGTTGTAGATGGAGAGTAGAAGGGACCCAAGAACCAAGACTTGGGGGCCCTTATGGAAAGACAAAGAAGAGAGGAGAAGATAGAGTTGCAGGTGACACTGAAGGCGCACTGAGATAGCTAGGAGAAGAACCATGAAAGTCCAGAGTGGAGTTTTTAGAGGAGGAGCAGGTGGTCAGCTGTGTCAAAGACAGCAAAAAGACCTAAAAGCTTGAGTACAGAGTACCATATGCAATTGAATAAGATCAGGGCCTTTTTAGGCACTCCACAAAGTTTTTTTATAAATTCTTGAGTATTGAGTAGTGGCGATTGGTTCAACCAGTTAGTCGCTGGTGAGCTTTAGGAGGGCAGTTTGAGGAGAGTGGTGGGTGAAAGACAGATTTAACGGGAGATGAGAAGGTTGTTTTCAGCGAGGTGGTGGCTCAGACAATTGTAGACTAGGCACTCTAGAAGTGTGCAGGTAAACAGGAGCAGGGAGATGGGTCTTAAGTGGTTCAGACTCGAGGGCTTTTTAAGTATGAAGGTGATCAGGGTTTTAGAGGTGCGGGGAAGATGGTGGCAGAGAGAAAAAAATTGCCAACTGTGTCACATTGGAAGATCTCCCTTCATTTCCTGTTTCATAGTCACAACAGAAACTAAGAGGAAATCCCCCCATAGTAAGCAAAATCCCTTGTAGGTACCAGGGTCACCAGAACTAGTGCCCCCATTGGAAGATTTCCCCTCTATACCTGTTCTGGTGACCACTCAAAATCTGTTATTTTCTTTTACTTTTGGTGATAACAGTTACCAGGTGAAACAGAAGGTGAATCTTTCTAATGGAGGCACAGACAGCAATACAAACCTAAGCCTAGGTTCAAACTGATGCGTGCAAAACACTGCATGTGATTCACACAGGAATCACACTGCATATCTGTGCACATCACTCGATGTCTGTGCAGTGTGATTTGAGCCATACATTTTGGCTGGCTCAAATCGCATCGCATATGCACCAAAATGGTGCAGGACCCTTTTTTCCCCGCACCTGAATCACATCACATGGTGTTCACACCCATGTGATGCAATTCTGGCAATCGCACTGCGTTTTGAAATCTGTATCGGGGTGTCATTAATCTAATATTGACACCCGCAGCAGATCACATTTCCCGCATCGCACTAGTGTAAACCAGGGCTCACATGTGTTCTAATCCCTCTCCTCTCGATCTAAAACTAAAAATTTGTACTTTAAGGGTGGTGAGATGGTGCCTGTGTTTTAAGGCACACGCATACATGCACAACCGCACACATGTGTCTAAAGCCTCATATACACAATGCGATTGTTGACAGGGAATTGTCTGTTGACAGACTGTTGTCCTAAAATCTGACCGTTAGTACGCTCCTTTTGATAATTGTTGTCCAACTTTCGACCAACAAATGTTGGATGGCAGACTAATACATTTTTGGCGGACAATGGTCTGTCATCAGATTTTCGCATGGTCAGTACACAAATCCGTCACACAAAAGTCAAAAGTACAAACACGCATGCTCGGAATCAATGCTCATCAAACACCAAATTAGCAGAAGGGGCCAAAGGGTGGTGCTCAAGAGCTGAAATACCTTGTAGTACGTCACTACATTCGTGTTTGTTGCACGACAATTGTGTATCGTTAGAATGCAGACAAGATCCTGGCACACGCCCTTAAGATAAAAATCAGACGCTTGGTTGGCCAACAATTGTACCATGTGTACGAGGCTTAAATCTGTATTATGTGTCACAAGTTGAAAAGGGGTCTTCTATAGCCAGATCAGTTTTAAAAAAACGAATGAGTATAAAGACAGACTGGTGATCACTTGTTAAAGTGTCTAAACTAAGCACCATCTGTGTTGGCCAATAGCCAATAACCCAATTCAAATTCAGATAGGAAAGTCTGCAGTACTGACTTGCTGATATGATTCAATGCAGTTCCTATTTCAGGCATTTTATTATTCCCAGTGCATATACTGTGTGAGCCTATACATGGCTTAATTTTATGTCAGATTATTACGCAAATGAATGGGGAACACTATGAATAGAGAACAACTAATTTACCTCCTTGATAAGCATTCTCTTAGACACAAACTGGGCACAATTGTAAATCCATTGGCACAATGACTACATCTGCTTATGCATGCAGCTCTCATATTACTGATTCTAAGGTCCATCCTAAATTAGGAAGTAAGATATCTGGCACCAACTTTTTTATAACTGTCAAAGGTGGATTTAAATATACAGTTTTGCTCATAAGTTTACATACCCTGGCAGAATTTATGATTTCTTGGCCATTTTTCAGGGAATATGAATGATAACACAAAAACTTTTCTTTAAAACATGGTTAGTGTTTGGCTGAAGCCATTTATTATCAATCAACTTTGTTTACTCTTTTTAAATCATAATGCCAACAGAAATTACGTAAATGACCCTGATCAAAAGTTTACATACCCCAGTTCTTAATACTGTGTATTGCCCCCTTTAACCACTTGAGCCCCGGACCATTATGCTGCCTAAGGACCAGAGGTCTTTTTCCAATTTGGCACTGCGTCGCTTTAACTGCTAATTGCGCGGTTATGCAATGCTGTACCCAAACGAAATTTGCGTCCTTTTCTTCCCACAAATAGAGCTTTCTTTTGATGGTATTTGATCACTTCTGCAGTTTTTATTTTTTGCGCTATAAACGGAAAAAGACCGAAAATTTTGAAAAAAAATGATATTTTCTACTTTTTGTTATAAAAAAAATCCAATAAACTCAATTTTAGTCATACATTTAGGCCAAAATGTATTCGGCCACATGTCTTTGGTAAAAAAAATATCAATAAGCGTATATTTATTGGTTTGCGCAAAAGTTATAGCGTCTACAAACTAGGGTACATTTTCTGGAATTTACACAGCTTTTAGTTTATGACTGCCTATGTCATTTCTTGAGGTGCTAAAATGGCAGGGCAGTACAAAACCCCCCCAAATGACCCCATTTTGGAAAGTAGACACCCCAAGGAAATTGCTGATAGGCATGTTGAACCCATTGAATATTTATTTTTTTTGTCCCAAGTGATTGAATAATGACAAAAAAAAAAAAAAAAAAAATATTTACAAAAAGTTGTCACTAAATGATATATTGCTCACACAGGCCATGGGCCTATGTGGAATTGCACCCCAAAATATATTCAGCTACTTCTCCTGAGTACGGGGATACCACATGTGTGGGACTTTTTGGGAGCCTAGCCGCGTATGGGACCCCGAAAACCAATCACCGCCTTCAGGATTTCTAAGGGTGTAACTTTTTGATTTCACTCTTCACTGCCTATCACAGTTTCGGAGGCCATGGAATGCCCAGGTGGCACAACCCCCCCCCAAATGACCCCATTTTGGAAAGTAGACACCCCAAGCTATTTGCTGAGAGGCATATTGAGTCCATGGAATATTTTATATTTTGACACAAGTTGCGGGAAAGTGACACTTTTTTTTTTTTTTTTTTTTTTTTGCACAAAGTTGTCACTAAATGATATATTGCTCACACAGGCCATGGGCCTATGTGGAATTGCACCCCAAAATACATTTAGCTGCTTCTCCTGAGTATGGGGATACCACATGTGTGGGACTTTTTGGGAGCCTAGCCGCGTACGGGGCCCCGAAAACCAATCACCGCCTTCAGCGTTTTTAAGGGCGTGAATTTTTGATTTTACTCTTCACTGCCTAACACCGTTTCGGAGGCCATGGAATGCCCAGGTGGCACAAACCCCCCCCAAATGACCCCATTTTGGAAAGTAGACACCCCAAGCTATTTGCTGAGAGGCATGGTGAGTATTTTGCAGCTCTCATTTGTTTTTGAAAATGAAGAAAGACAAGAAAAAACTTTTTTTTTTTTTCTTTTTTCAAATTTCAAAACTTTGTGACAAAAAGTGAGGTCTGCAAAATACTCACTATACCTCTCAGCAAATAGCTTGGGGTGTCTACTTTCCAAAATGGGGTCATTTGGGGGGGTTTTGTGCCACCTGGGCATTCCATGGCCTCCGAAACTGTGATAGGCAGTGAAGAGTGAAATCAAAAATTCACGCCCCTTAGAAAGCCTGAAGGCGGTGCTTGGTTTTCGGGGTCCCGTACACGGCTAGGCTCCCAAAAAGTCTCACACATATGGTATCCCCGTACTCAGGAGAAGCAGCAGAATGTATTTTGGGGTGTAATTTCACATATTCCCATGGCATGTTTGAGCAATATATCATTTAGTGACAACTTTGTGCAAAAAAAAAAAAAAAAAAAAAAAAATTTGTCTCTTTCCCGCAACTTGTGTCGCAATATAAAATATTCCATGGACTCGACATGCCTCTCAGCAAATAGCTTGGGGTGTCTACTTTCCAAAATGGGGTCATTTGGGGGGGTTTTGAACTGTCCTGGCATTTTATGCACAACATTTAGAAGCTTATGTCACACATCACCCACTCTTCTAACCACTTGAAGACAAAGCCCTTTCTGACACTTATTTTTTACATGAAAAAGTTTTTTTTTTTTTGCAAGAAAATTACTTTGAACCCCCAAACATTATATATTTTTTTAAAGCAAATGCCCTACAGATTAAAATGGTGGGTGTTTCATTTTTTTTTTTCACACAGTATTTGCGCAGCGATTTTTCAAACGCATTTTTTGGGGAAAAAACACACTTTTTTAAATTTTAATGCACTAAAACACACTATATTGCCCAAATGTTTGATGAAATAAAAAAGATGATCTTAGACTGAGTACATGGATACCAAACATGACATGCTTTACAATTGCGCACAAACGTGCAGTGGCAACAAAATAAATACATTTTTAAAAGCCTTTAAAAGCCTTTACAGGTTACCACTTTAGATCTACAGAGGAGGTCTACTGCAAAAATTACTGCCCTCGATCTGACCTTCGCGGCGATACCTCACATGCATGGTGCAATTGCTGTTTACGTTTGACGACAGACCGCCGCTTGCGTTCGCCTTAGCGCAAGAGCAGGGGGCGACAGGGGTGCTTTTTTTTTTTTTTTTTTTTTTTCTTTATTATTTTTTTGCTTTTTTATCTTATTTTTAAACTGTTCCTTTCATTTTTTTTTTTTTAAATCATTTTTATTGTTATCTCGGGGAATGTAAATATCCCCTATGATAGCAATAGGTAGTGACAGGTACTCTTTTTTGAAAAAATTGGGGTCTATTAGACCCTAGATCTCTCCTCTGCCCTCAAAGCATCTGACCACACCAAGATCGGTGTGATAAAATGCTTCCCCAATTTCCCAATGGCGCTATTTACATCCGGCGAAATCTAAGTCATAAAATGCTCGTAGCTTCCGGTTTCTTAGGCCATAGAGATGTTTGGAGCCACTCTTGTCTCTGATCAGCTCTATGGTCAGCTGGCTGAATCACCGGCTGCATTCTCAGGTTCCCTGTTGAGACAGGAGAGCCAGAGAAAAACACGGAAGACGGTGGGGGGGGGGGGGGCATTCCCTCCCACGGGTTGTAAAGGCAGTCTAGAGGCTAATTAGCCGCTAGGATTGCTTTTACATGAAAGCCGACCGCTGGCTGAAAAGAATGATACCAAGATGATACCTAAACCTGCAGGCATCATTCTGGTATAACCACTCAAAGTTGTGAATGGCGTACCTGAAGACAAAAAAATGGTTAACAATAAAGCACAGTAAACAATAAAGTATAAATAATTACATACCTGAAAAACAAACATGATAAAACATAATAACAATAACAATAACAATAAAACACTGCAGAATAGAATACAGTAAAAAAAGAGCAGAACAATAGAGAGAGAGAATAGAGAGAGAGAACAATAAAACGACAACTATTTTTTTTTATTTTATATATATTTTTTTTTTTTTTACACTTTTTTTGTAACTAACTTTTATAACTGTAACCGGTTCCAGGTTCGGGTCTCTCAAAATGCGATGGCATCTTGGGAGACCCTGTGAAAGTGTGCCTAGTCTGTGCAATGCTGTACCCTACGCTAATACTCAACTAGTGTATGGTAGCGTTCAAAACATTCACCAATGCAAAGACCAGGATTGTCAGGACAGAAGGGACAATAATAGCGGGTGTCACGCCTATATCCGCGTTTGCTGCAGACACAACATCTTTTTGGGGGGGGTTCGTTGGGTAGGGGTACTCGGGAGCACATAAAAATGCCTCTCATGCAGCCGACTGCATTTCGTTGGGGGATGTGAATGGGGGAAGTACGGGCGCTGCAGAAGTGGTGGGTTCCCAATTAGGATTGGCGAATGCAGCAGGAAGGGCACTATGGGCACGACGGGCCTGTGTTTGTCTTTTTGGTGGCAGCGGGACACTACTTGTGCTTGTCACCTCACCAGCTTGAACTGCACTTATGGGACTCGCCACATCACCAAGTGTTACTGCAGTGCTGGTTTGACTACGACCGGGGTGTACTAGGCCGCTGGTGCTTGCCAGTTCAATAAAAAGCTTCCAAAAAAACTGTTAGCGATCGCAGGGATCAGGCCTGACTCTGCGAACGCTGCAGTTATGCGTTTAGTGTTTTGTAAGTGACAGTGATCGATCGATACTGCACTTGGGTGGGCTGGACTGGGCCGGGCGGAGGGGCAAAACGCAGGTGCTAGCAGGTATCTGGGTTGATCCCGCTAACACTGCGTTTTTGGGAACCCTAAACTGCTGGGGACGCTAGTATAGATCTGATCTGATCGGATCAGATATTGATCCGTTCAGATACTATACCACTAAAGGAGGCGTATGCTGCGTGCGTGGGTGTTAGTGGTACTGGCGCTAACCTGACGCTGCCTGGGGCCGGTGCTTGCTAGTTCACCAAAATGCTACCAAAAAAACTGTTAGCGATCGCAGGGATCAGGCCTGACTCTGCGAACGCTGCAGTTATGCGTTTAGTGCCTTGTAAGTGTCAGTGATCGATCGATACTGCACTTGGGTGGGCTGGGCTGGGCCGGGCGGAGGGGCACAACGCAGGTGCTAGCAGGTATCTGGGCTGATCCCGCTAACACTGCGTTTTTGGGAACCCTAAACTGCTGGGGACGCTAGTATAGATCTGATCGGATCAGATATTGATCCGATCAGATACTATACCACTAAGGGAGGTGTACGGTGCGTGCGTGGGTGTTAGCGGTACTGGCGCTAACCTGACGCTGCCTGGTGCTTGCTTGCCAGTTCACCAAAATGCTACCAAAAAAACTGTTAGCGATCGCAGGGATCAGGCCTGACTCTGTGAACGCTGCAGTTATGCGTTTAGTGTTTTGTAAGTGACAGTGATCGATCGATACTGCACTTGGGTGGGCTGGGCGGAGGGGCAAAACGCAGGTGCTAGCGGGTATCTGGGCTGATCCTGCTAACACTGTGTTTTTGGGAACCCTAAACTGCTGGGGACGCTAGTATAGATCTGATCAGATCAGATATTGATCCGTACAGATACTATACCACTAAGGGAGGCGCATGCTGCGTGCGTGGGTGTTAGCGGTACTGGCGCTAATCTGACGCTGCCTGGGGCGACGCATATCACCGCCGGGCGATCAGGGGGCTAAACCTTTATTAGGTAATAAACGGCGGGTGCCCTGACACTATAAAAAATAAACGAACTAACCTGCGTCACCCGTAACGGTTATACGGTGATCAGTGGTGAAAGGGTTAACTAGGGGGCAATCAAGGGGTTAAAACATTTATTAGGTAGTATATGGGGGTCCCTGTCACTATAAAACGCTGACGGCGAACCTAAATATTTACCTCACTAACTAGCGTCACCAGCGACACTAATACAGCGATCAGAAAAATGATCGCTTAGCAACACTGGTGACAGGGGGTGATCAAGGGGTTAAAACTTTATTAGGGGGGGTTAGGGGGGTACCCTAGACCTAAAGGGGGGTAATACTCACTGTCCCAACACTGTAACTGTCACAAACTGACACTATGCAGTAATCAGAAAAAAAAAAAAAAAAAAAAAAAAAAAACCTGCTGGTGTCAGTTTGTGACAGGGGGGGGGGGGGGTGATTGGGGGGGGATCGGGGGGCGATCGGGGGGGGGATCGGGGTGTTTTGTATGCCTGGCATGTTCTACTGTGTGTGTGTGTGTTGTGCACTCACATTGATGTCTTCTCCCCTCGGCGCTGGAACGGAAAATACCGAGCCGAGGGGAGATGACATCATTTCCTTTGCTGCTGTTTAGCATACAGCAGCAAAGGAGTGTTCCCATTGGCCGGCGGCGATCGCGAGGGGGGGGCCACGAACGGATGGCCTCCCCCTCATCTCGGATCGCCGGGGAACAGAACGGGACCGCTTCGGGCACCGGGGGGGGGTCCGATCGGACCCCCCACCCGCGAGAGGCAAATCACGTACATGTACGTGATTTTGCCTGCCCGTGCCGCCTTGCCGACGTAAATCGGCGTTAGGCGGTCCTTAAGTGGTTAACATCAATGACAGCTTGAAGTCTTATGTGGTATTTGTGGATGAGGGTCTTTATCATCTCAGGTGGTAAAGCTGCCCATTCCTCTTGGCAAAAAGCCTTCAGTTCCTGAAAATTCTTGGGCTGTCTTGCATGAACTGCATGTTTGAGATCTCCCCAGAGTGGCTCAATGATATTGGAGTCAGGAGACTGAGATGGCCACTCCAGAACCTTCACTTTATTCTGCTGTAGCCAATGACAGGTCGACTTGGCCTTGTGTTTTGGATCAATGTCATGTTGGAATGTCCAAGTACGTCCCATGCGCAGCTTCCTGGCTGATGAATGCAAATATTCCTTCAGTATTTTTTGATAACATACTTCATTCATCTTGCCATCAATTTTGACCAAATTTCCTGTGCCTTTGTAGCTCATACATCCCCAAAACATTAGCTATGTGTGTTTCACAGTAGGAATGGTGTACCTTTCATCATAGGCCTTGCTGACTCCTCTCCAAATGAAGCATTTGTGATTGTGGCCAAAAAGCTAAATTTTGTTCTCATCACTCCAAATGACTTTGTGCC
The DNA here is from genome assembly GCF_042186555.1 of Aquarana catesbeiana. Classification (NCBI taxonomy): domain Eukaryota; kingdom Metazoa; phylum Chordata; class Amphibia; order Anura; family Ranidae; genus Aquarana; species Aquarana catesbeiana. The sequence goes on from NC_133326.1 coordinate 258,671,544, forward strand.
GGAAGGTTTGAGGCTTATCTGTGTGCTGTTTGGCGTATTGTAAGCGGGATACTTTGTGGCATTTGCATATTAATGGCTTTCTTCTGGCGACTTGACCATGCAGCCCATCTTTCTTCAAGTGCCTCCTTATTGTGCATCTTGAAACAGCCACACCACATGTTCTCAGAGAGGCCTGTATTTCATCTGAAGTTATTTGTGGGTTTTTCTTTGCATCCCAAACAATTTTCCTGGCAGCTGTGGCTGAAATTTTAGTTGGTCTAACTGACTGTGGTTTGGTTTCAACAGAACCCCTCATTTTCCACTTCTTGATTAGAGTTTGAACACTGCTGAGTGACATTCTCAATTACTTGGATATGTTTTTATATCCCTTTCTTGTTTTATACAGTTCAACTACCTTTTCCCACAGATCCTTTAACAATTCTTTTGCTTTCCCCATGACTCAGAATCCAGAAATGTCAGTGCAGCACTGGATGAAAGATGCAAGGGTCTGCCAGGAGTCCAGAAACTCATTGACTTTTTAAACACACACACTAATTACAAGCAAACAGATCACAGGTGAGGATGGTTACCTTTAATAGCCATTCAAACCCCTTTGTGTCAACAAGTGTGCATGTTATCAGGCTAAAATCACCTGGGTATGTAAACTTTTGATCAGGGTCATTTGGGTAGTTTATGTTGCCATTATGATTTAAAAAGAGTAAACACAGTTGATTGATAATAAATGGCTTCAGCCAAACACTAACCATGAGTGAAAGAAAAGTTTTTGTGTTATCATTCATATTCTCTGAAAAATCATAAATTCTGCCAGGGTGTGTAAACTTATGAGCACAACTGTATATGCCTAATGTAAACCGATTACTAACTTGGGCAATTCAAATTTATCAAATGCAAAAAATGCATAACTGGAGGTTGCCAATAATGAAACCAAACTCCAAAAGGATTTGTATACATACACATATAGTCCTCTGAGTTCAATGCAAATATAATTTTTTAAGGCAAAAGTCTAGCTTGACCCAAATCCCGGACTTCAGGAGAGAGCACATCACTTTGACAAAACAATTGGAAGGTGGAGAGATTGGACCAAGTTCAACAGGAATATACATAACTTTAGCTGCTTATATCACTAGATCTACTATTCATTTTAATATGCAATTTGAATCTTTTAGGATTTCAGTTGGATAAAGTGACACTGTTCTTAGGGTACTGGTATCATAACATCAGTCAGGGAAATTCAATAAAGCTCTTAGAACACTTTTTTTTTTGCAGTAGTGCACTTTGGAACTACCTGAGCCTAATTCAGGCAAGCTCAATAGCATTACTGATAGGTGTAAAATGTATGCAAGTAAATCCACTTTAAGAACCAACTAACTGGTTGAACGAAAAAATATGACCCAATTCCCCCATCTACATATTTGATGCAATCGGTGCTTCTGGCTATAGCCAGTAGATCAGTAGATTGGTCTCTGTACAACCAGCCTGCTCATACATGGATTGAAATTCAGATGGTCCAAGCTGAACCAGCCAAAATTTTAGTCCATGTATGGCCACTTTTATAGTGGAGCATGTCTGTCCTGGGAATCTGTCCTGTATGCTGTTGAGAGGGAGAGGCTACACAGAGCTGCAACATTTCTGCCTGCACCTCTGTACTAACAGGAAGGGTGGTAACATCACTCGTGACATTACTACACTCCAAATGTAAACACTATGCAGAAACATAGTATATTCATCGTAACTGCACCAGTAGTGACATGCGTTCGGCGCATCAGGAACCCTTGCAGTTTTGTATATCAGGTTCCTAACATTCAGCAGGCGACACACAAGGGAAAGCTAGTGGGCCACATGCCAAGCACTAGAAATCTCAAGCATATGTATGGTACATGCATGTAATTAAGGAGGTGCAACTCACCACACAGCACCCCCCATTCCAGACAGGCATTTTAGATGCCTGGCATCATTTTACGGCACTTTCCCACAGGAGCTGTACATGGTGCATGCACCCTGCCATACAAGTGAATGGCTGTGCTTTTATAAACACTGATGCTTCTTTGCATTGGTGTTTACCTGAGCATGCACATCCAATGTATTTTCCAAAAACACAAAACTTTGACCTTTAGAAAACACATCAGGCATGCAAGTGTGGGTATATACCAATGCAAAGAAGCATCACCATTTGCAAGAGCATGGCTGCATACAGCTATTCACTTGTATGGCAGGCTGTATGCAGCAAGTGCAGCTCCCTGGATGCAAGAAAGTGCCAGAATATTACACCAGGCATCTAAAATGCCTGTGTAAGAACAATGTGAATGACTCCCTAGACCTGCTTTAGCATATACTGTTGATTTTGTAACAAACATATCAAGCCGAAATTAAATCTGAAGTTTAAGTATGGAGATTTTTCAGTTACATTTGTAAGTAGGTGCTTAAAGGGTAACTCCACTTTTGTTGAGAAAAAAACATTCCCCCCTGGGTGATCTATGTGCATTAGAAGGATTATAACAAACTTTGTTGCAGATTCCTACCTTTTGTTATTCTGAAGCTGTGCACAGTGGGTCTAATGGGAGTGGTTTCATAATTATAATGCCCTGTACACACGGTCGGACATTGATCGGACATTCCGACAACAAAATCCATGGATTTTTTCAGACGGATGTTGGCTCAAACTTGTCTTGCATACACATGGTCACACAAAGTTGTCTGAAAATCTGATTGTTCTAAACGCGGTGACGTAAAACACGTAGGTCGGGACTATAAATGGGGCAGTAGCTAATAGCTTTCATCTCTTAATTTATTCTGAGCATGCGTGGCACTTTGTGCGTCGGATTTAGGTACACGTGATCGGAATTTCCAACAACGGATTTTGTTGTCTGAAAATTTTATAGCAAGCTCTCAAACTTTGTGTGTCGGAAATTCCGATGGAAAATGTGTGATGGAGCCTACACACGGTTGGAATTTCCGACAACAACGTCCTATCACACATTTTCCATTGGAAAATCCTATCGTGTGTACAGGGCATTAGTCAGGTGTGGAGCTGCAGAACACTAATGAGGAAATCTGCTGGTCCTGCATCCCTTTAGATGTGTTCCTATTGAAAGTATCTCTCAAAAAAAGGAATTTTTGGTTGCACGGGATGCCTGAAATCTAGTTTGTATCTTAGGCAGACTTCTGGGAAAATTGGTGAGCCAATTACACAAACAGGAAATTATGTTTCTGGGGAGTGGTCAGTACACATTCTGTGTAGAGAACAGCTCTAGGTAGCCATATTGCACTGCATTCTAAGAAAATTACATTAGCTGCAGATTGAAAAGGAAAGGTAATTTTTAATAACATTAAATTACAATATGATTAGTGTCGCAATTATATGTGCTATATTATTTTTTCTTTACTTGCTATTTTTTTCCCCCACGAAAGTGGAGTTACCTTTTAAGTTGATGGGGGAAGGGGTTAAGCCAGTCACACAGTTTTCTGGGCATTTCTGGGTTCTGTCATCCACTCTGTGTTGATATAAAAAGGGGGAAGGCAATGCTCTGGTGTCCAGGGACGGTGGCGACGATATAAGATTGTTTAAGCATGAACATGTTGCTAGATCTCTTGCACTCTCTAAATGTTTTCAGCTTCTGTGTATCTGCCAAATATATAAGTGATAGTGGTATCATATAAACATCAATACTCAACAAACTAGCACAAAACAAAAAACTGTACACAGTTAAAGTAAAACTATAGGCAAACTATAGGCAAACCTTTTTTCTTTCATGTTGGATAGAGTGAGAGTTATAACCCTGTCAGGTTTTTTTTCGCCATCTGTGTCTCATTGTAGAGTTTTACCTTCACTTCCTATCCCAAAGCCAAACAGGAAGTGAGAGGCAATCCCTGCAAATTAAGGTCCCCTATGTCACTAGAACTGGAGTCCCCATTGGAAGATTCCCCTTCATCGTTGTTTTTGGGGACAACCCAAAATTTGGGTTTTTGTTTACTTTCACTTTCAATTATAATGGTAAACAAGACAAAGAGAGAAGGTGAATCTCCTTAACGGGGTACACAGACAGCGATACAAACTGACTGGTGTTCTAACCCATCTCCACTTTAGCCAAAACTAAAAAAAAATGTTTATTTTTAGTTATACTTTAAGTGTTAGAAAAGGGTACAAATCAGCAGAAAGTAAATTAAAATTCCTGTTGGTTCTAAGGTCATATAACACTGTAAGAGAGGATGAACTTAGAAAGAATAATAAATACTACCAGTGTATTGACGGCACAAGACAAGATAACCAAGTCAGTATGTTGACCTTGACAAGAACAGCAGACTGATGACAAGATGCCTGCTGCAGCAATAATCAATATTCTGTCAAATACTTTGCAAGAGAAGTTAGACTCAGACTCCAACATTAGAAATAGATCCTGAACAAACAACTAATCCAAAGGGAAGTGTATTTTCTATACAGTAATAACCAAAACAAGGCAAGCATGTTATAATAACAAGCAGGACATCGATATCAACAGTGTAGCTACAGGGCATGAACAAAAGTAGTTTTCCAAGATCACTCAAGAATATGTCACTACGAATCTATACAAACAAAACTCAATCAGTTTTTTATCTGAATATATATATATATATATATATATATATATATATATATATATATACACTGTATCTTGCAAAAGTGAGTACACCCCTCACATGTTTGTAAATATTTTATTATGACTTTTCATGTGACAGCACTGAAGAAATGACACTTTGCTACAATGTAAAGTAGTGAGTGTACAGCTTGTTTAACAGTGTAAATTTGCTGTCCCCTCATAATAACTCAACACACAGCCATTAATGTATAAACCACTGGCAACAAAAGTGAGTACACCCCTAATGCCGCGTACACATGACCGGACTTTCCATCAGAATACACTCCGACGGTCTTTCTGACGGAGTTCCGATGGAGTTCCGCTGAAACGGACTTGCCTATACACAATTACACCAAAGTCTGTTCGTTTAGAACGCAATGACATACAACGGGACTAGAAAAAGGAAGTTCAATAACCAGTAGCCAATAGCTGCCCTTGCAGACTAGCATACAGTCGAACGGTTTTCCCGATAGGAATTGAGTCCGTCGTAAAGATTTGAAACATGTTCTATTTCTAGGTCCGTCAGAATTTTAGAAAGAAAAAGTCTGATGGTACAAAAATTAAAGGTTAAAATTTGTTATTCAACAAACAAAAGAACCAAGAACAAATTGCCTTTTGGTGTGTCGCACATGGAATTGTTTTCTTGTTCTTTTCACACAGGCAGTGATGGTTTAGTTTCTATCCTGACATGTTTCACCACCAAGGGCTTCCTCAGGGCATTTTTTTATACATAGGTCACTGTTTAGAAAAAAAAAAGCATACTATAATATACTATAATAGTATATAACGACATCATACAAAGCCAAGAACAGTTATTAAATAATAAATAAATATTGTTGTTTGCCATTTTGGCCATATTATTGCTTACCCAGAACAACCTCCCAGTACCCCCGGACAGGAGCAAATAGGGTGGTGCAGGAGAGACACCAGGGGCGCTGTGCGGCCGCAGAGGGCACACAAAGACCAAGCTATAACATAGTGATGATCCATAAATTACTCAACAGATTAATATAAAAATATATATAAAAGAAGACATACCAAAAACACAAAATTTTTGAAAATTATACTCACTGCACTAGTTTTTATTGTGAGAATGGCCGAGGGTGCCAAATTGAAACACTGATTGTCAAAAAAGTAAACCAGCAAAGGCTGGAAAAACAGAAAAATAAGCAATAAAAATAGGGATAAGTATAGAGCAAAAATATGTGCTGTTGACAAAACAAAAAACACGCTGAGAAACAGCTATAGATAAGATACATAGTACATATATATGCAACGGTACTTTGTAAAGACCGTGCATACATTTAGTTTTAGCATCAAAAACAGAAAAGGAAAAAATGCATCAGTGATTAAACAAATCACTGAATTAGGCTGCTACATATCGACTGTACTCTCCAAACGAGGATTTTCAGGCGGTAGCAGTCAACACCAAAAGGTATATAGATACATGATAGGAATATTCCAACGAGCGAAATCAGCTGGCTTTGTATGATATCATTATATACCATTATAGTATATTACAATATGCTTTGTTTTCTAAACAGTGACGTATTTATAAAAAAAATCCCACGAGAGAAACATGTCAGGATAGATACTAAATCGTCAATGCCTGCGTGAAAAGAAAAAGAAAACAATTCTATGTGGGACACACCAAAAGACAAGTTGTTCTTGGTTCTTTTGTTTGTTAAATAACACATTTTAACCTTTAATTTTTGTACCAATAAAAATGTGTTTTTTTTATACATATAAATCTGCTGGTTCTATTGTGTTTATGGCACCCCAAAAAATCCCCCTAAAAAAACTTCTCTGTATCTACTTTCTATACAGGGATGTCGGTGCCTTTTTGAATTTGTCACTAACCCACATCACCACCCTTTCCAGTTGTAAGGGTATGTTTCTCCACCTTTGGTGGGAATGTCCCAGAATCAAACCTTTTTTGGTGCACAGTACAACATTTTATGAAGCAGTATCTACAACTACAGGTCCCAAACAAACCATTGGCAATACACCATGTGACCCTTCACCTCAATGAGGTTATTTTAAAAAATCTCTGGTACCCCACCTTCTGCAGGTAAAAGCCCCATATCTATTCTTTTGAAGACTGATATGGTGGCTCTGTTAAAGGAATGGTTCACTAAACTGAACAAGATTAGGCAGTACAAATAATGGACATATAGATTGAAAGATTATTGTGACACTTTTTTAGCATATGAGCATTTAGATCCACTTTTTATATGGGACATATAGAGAGCTCAAAGCATAGACAGGACCCAAAACGTAATACATATGCACATCATACAGTTAATTTACAATAAGATGCGGGCAAAATCAAGATAGATTTATTTGTTTGCTTGTTTTCTGGTAAAAAGACTGGGAGGGAACAGGCTGTGTACAGAGGAACAGATTACTGGGCCATGTGGACCAGAATACACACAAGCAGGGAATCTTTAGCAATATGTGTCATTGGTTAACATGTTACTGTGCACTAAGTGGATATCATTGTAAATCTGACATGGAAATGTCTGAGATACATGTTGTGATATGCATGTTCACAAATCATGTCAAAAAGAGGCATGCACTGTTTTTGGGGCTGTCAATTTATATATTAATTCTTTTATTCATTTTCAAAAATTAAAATACAAAACAGAGCCTAATGGGCATACCCAGGCTCAGTGTAATACATAGGTACAAAATCAAACCCAGTACCTTATCGAATAGCAACAAAAGGGTATACTCCACCAACTATTCAGCCGAGTTTGATGGTTGATTACCTTTATTCTTTCTTATATGGTGACTCCTTTCAGGGATAACCGGACAGTCCAAGAGACCATGCAGAGCCCCACAGCGCATCCGCACACGCACCAACCCCCAAAAGGTACAAAAGTTCACCCTTTCCCTTTTCCACTCCTTCTCTTCACCTCTCCTCCCCCATGTCCTATTAAACTACATTACAATTTAATAATTCCATGTTATTAAGGATCATTCACACCAATTGACATATAGTGTTTATATCCAAAAAAAAGTCAATTTATAAATAAAGAGCTGTCAATTTATAAAGATTATATATTTTTTTTTAAATAGATTGTATTGTAGTAATACTAGTTTAAATGGAAAGCAAAGTGAAATGCTAGAAAAATTCAATAGCAACTATTTTTTTAACAAATTGCTTGAGACTTAATCAAGAAAAAAAAGATGGCCCCTAAATTTTACTCTTCTTAACATGTCAATTTTGTTATGTTGCACTGCCAAAGAAAGCTTAATTTATATAAAAAGATTCACGGTCAACACATGATTGAATTTTGAACATACACTAATTTTTTTCTCAGTTTTCACAAGTCTAATATTTGTTTTTGCACTAGTAGCGTCACAGTTGAAAAATTCATTGTAGCCACTTTAACGGTTTATCCCCATAGTAAACACAAAAATGGTAAACATGTAATGCACTAAACTACATTGTTATTTTAAAAATACTTATGAAGACCTCATAAATATTTATAATGACATCTATGCCTCCAGCTAATTATTTTGCTGTTAAGCTAGTAGCTGCCCATAGAATGCATTTCTTTCATTACTACGCAGATATGCCAAAAAATTGTAAACTACTTAGGATGTTTTACACTGCTATTGGCTCTTTGTGACGTTATTCCTTTTGACAATATCAGAATGGATTTGTCCACAGAAATCCAAGCGATGTTTGATGTCCAGCACAGGGACGAATGAAATGCCACAGTCTCTGAGTCAGACAGAAGCTGCAGGCACTGGAAAAAAGCCAGGGCAACAACAACAATTAATTATCTGCTGAATAATTCAGGATTCAAAGTGTAGAACAGTTAAAAGATTTGTTGACAGAAAATATGTTGATGTTTTCTAAAAAGAGCACGCTATGTGCACTATGGTGAGCACTTGGACTTGTAAGAGTTAAATGGCAAATATAAAACTAGTGCTCAGAATCACTTGTATCTTTCGTGGTAAAGCTACTGCCAATCACAGGCACATCTGTTGCATCAATGTTGATTGGGATGTCAGCTTCATTAGTACACATAGGTATTTGCTGCCGGTTATGTCTACTATAGCTTAATTAGCCACTGAGTTTATAGTGTACATGAAAACATAATGTACGTGAATGCAATCAGACCCAAAGCACAGTTAATATTGACAGGTCCTCAATTTTTTTTTAGATCCCTCCACCTGCCTCCGCCAATTCTTAAGGTGTATCTCCAGGTCAAAGGTGTTTTTTTTTCTTAGTTTTTGATAGAGTAGGGAAGGCTTAGACCCTTTGTCAAATCTGTATTGTTCCTTGCTTAGGAAATTCACCCCTCAATTTGTCCTGGTTAACATGGTCTAAATATCTAAATCTATATCTAAAACTATATATAAAAAAAAATAACAAAAAAAGTAATAAAAATAAAATTGGCTATACATATATTTTACCTTTTGCTACTGCTGACAGTAGTGGATTTTTTACTGCCTTCCTTTTTCCCAGTTTCCACCCTCAACAATCTATTTCATATTCTCTACTTATATGTATATGTTCGAATAGAAAGTACAGAGTACAAGTTCATCCATGATTTGTTGAAATTCTACATCAACTGTATCTTTGTATTAGACCAGGGGTCCCAAAACTTTCTAAACAAAGAGCCAGTTTACTGTCCTTCAGACTTTAGGGGGTCAGACTGTGGCCAGTAGGAGTAGAAAATGCTTCAGGCTTGGTGGTCAGTGAGAATGAAAAAAATACATAGTGCCTGTGGTCAGTAGGGGGAAAAATAGTGCCTCATTGTTGGTGTCAGTGGGAGGACTAGTACCCTTTGCTGGTGTCAGTGGGAGGAATAGTGCTCCATCATTGGTGTCAGTGGGAGGAATAGTGCCCCATTGTTGCTGTCAGTGGGAATAATGCCCAGAAAACGGCAAGCAAAGGGCCGCATCCAGCCCGCGGGCCGCAGTTTGGAGATCACTGTATTAAACCAACAGGGTTTTCTGTGCAGGCTGTTGTCTGTTGTGTACCAGCGGTGAGGGGGAGGTGCTTTGTGCTGTCAGCACATCACTTTGTTTACATTTTCTTTTTTAACTTTATTCTAGCATCACAAAATGACACTTTATAAAAGTTAATGTGCCGCAGCGGAGTTGTGGTGTGGTGTGGTGACATGGAGTGCGGTAAGTTGCACTACGATGCTGCATTTTTCCACACAGCACTGCACCACTCATGCTGTGTTGTGGCCTGAACAGCACACATAGAAAACAATTGTATTCTATGTGCCCTAGTGATGACCTCCATTTTTCTTGCAGAAAAAGGCATATCACCGCATATCACTGCATATTGCGTGAACAAGCCCTAAATGTTACATCCCTTATATTTGCAAAATCTGTTTTGCATTATACCTCTTAAAACCAAAAAAACAAATAAATTTTAACAGGAGACAGACTGTCAAGAACACAGCCATAGGAGTGGCAGCCCACCCATAAGATATTATCATTACAAACAAAGAAATGTTAATGGCAAAACTGATCAGCCAGAATCTGCTTCCTTTAGCTTGATCTATCCATGTCAAGTGAATGGACTGCCCTATATGCGACATGCAGAAATGAGTGTGAATCATGCTTTTAAAGTGGAAGCAAACTTCCCTATCTAGCTTTTACCTATAGGTAAGCCTATAATAAGGCTTACCTATAGGTAGTATAAATATCTCCTAAACGTACACCATTTAGGAGATATTTAGTGTACATGCAGCCAGTGACATCACTGCGGCCACCTGTGCCGTTTCTTAAAAGCCCTGTGCCATAAACAGCAGCTCCTGCACGCAAGCGTGGGAGTGATTTCAACGCAGCTCCAGTCAGTCACAGAGCCGGAGTCAGCAAACCCGGAAGCAAGACGCATGAAGATGAGAGCACCGGCAGCGCTGGCATCTCAGAAGAGAGCTGGAAGAGATATGTTTTAAGGTACGTTTAACATAATGTGCTAGTATGAGGTGCATATTAGCACATTATGCTTTTACCTTGCAGGTACAAAAAAAATGTCCAGCGGTTTACAACCACTTTAACCCACGTTCCTGTTACGTGATATATGAATGGGGCATTAGGTCTATAATAAGAAGATTTAAACCCTAACTGTAATGCACGTAGGGACTTATTTAGAGTAGAGAGTGACTAACGCTATACACTTTCTACTGTACACCACAATTTGGTGTGGAGCCTGCAGAACCCCCCCAGGAATAACTCTATGATTAGAAGAGAGACTAGTCACATAATTTATAAAGGTCACATTATCCAGCTTTCTGGAGCTTAATGCACATGTATAAGGGCTCTTTCACACGGGCGGTCCGCCCGACGGACTCCGGTTTGCTCAGCGGGGGATCGATCCGTTGATCCCCGCTCAGCAGGTGGATGACAGGTCCATCTCCGCTCTGTGCAGAAATGGACCTGTCAGAACCCCACTCTTCTCTATGGGGAGATCGGATGAAAACGGACCGCCTGTCCATTTTCATCCGATCCCAACCGACCTGATCCTCCAAATGTGCTTAATATCTGTTGTGTTATTGTATGGCCATGGTAAGCCATACAACTGCTTTATAAATGGAGCCATTTGGTTACTAAAGTGCTATGTGCTGCAATGAGAATGAAAAACCCACTTAAACAGCTCAAATGCAGGTTAGAAAAAAATTAACTGCAGGTCATGCACACCTGTCTATTAATTTAAAACGATCTTAGAAGGATCTCTAACTGAAGTCAGATGGATGCTATTGACACTAGGCCTTTAATGTGGGATTGTTTCTGTAAAAAAATAAAAAAAAAGGTTTCACCTTTTTCTAATTTTTTATGATCCATTTTAATGGACCATGCCTGCATCATTTGTGCTGGTATGACTACTTAAAGTCTAAACTACAATAGGGTGGATTATGTCACCCCAAAATGGGGAGAACTTGAAAGAGCACCTTCATAGTAGGTTAAAAATGTATTATGTTAGTTAAAGCTGCCAATTTAAAAATGTAAAAAACAAAAAATTTGAAATGAAATTAAAATGTTAAAACGTATCTGAGATTTTAGTGTTTGGATTTAAATCTATTACACTGATAAACATACAAAAGAAAAATTCTACTTCAATTCCAGTTTTTAAACAGTTGTTAAAATGTCAATATGGGGCATATACGCCTATTTGATGTGATGGATAGACATTATTGCATCTGATTTAAAGTATTTTTCTTCTTTTTTTTCAGGAAAAGTAGACACCCCTTTTTAACACAACAGAATATGTATCGTATGTATGTGATAAAATACAAAAATACATGTATCAGTCTTTTATCATTCTTTTAGGAAGAGCATACAATTGTTACTAGATATAATAATTATTACAGTTCAATCACTGTCAACATGTGATAAAGAATACTGCATTATTAAGATATTAAAATGTCATCTATTCAGATTAGAAAATACAGAGTTGTTTAGATTCTGCTGCATGTCAAAACCCTTCTCCACTGTAATGAACCCCAAACATCTGGCACCTATCTGATGGCATCTCTGGTCCAGGTCTTTTATGAGTATACTGAATGGAAACAGCATTTAAGCCAAACAAAAGCTTGACTATTCATTGTCAGTCTGCCTTCATCTCTAAACTGCAGTATTTCAAGTTTATCTCCAAACAATAAGCATTTTATTGGCTTCATTTAGAATTTAATTTAGATAACAGATTCATGGTCCATTCATATCTTATAGTGCTAAATAGATCTTTAATGTTTAATTATCATCCTGCTTTGCAAGGCAAGTCACTGGTGGTTTAATGCTTGATTATTCTCCCTTCATATAAAGGCATTTCCAAAGATGACCTTAAAAATGTAAAATATTGTCAATCAATGAACAGTGATGACAACTGTGGGCTCCTGAGCTCAACCTTGACCCTTATGTACATAAAATTACCAAGGCTTTGCTTGCTGTACAGATTAAAATGTGAGCTATTGAAAACTCCATTATTTCTGGAAACGTTATACCATAAAGAATAAAAGAAGCAAAAAATATCAGCAGAAGGTTTGACTCAATGACAAAAACCTGTTCAATCATGTTAAGAATGTGATAAAACGTATAATATCCATGGATATATATAATCTGGAATCCTCTAAATTATGTTTTTTTTTTCTGTAGCTGCATTTAATTAGTATGACTTTACTTTTTCAACAGAACTCACCTTCTTGTTACCTGGATGAAATGGTTCAATGCTTTTACACAAAGGAGTTGTAATTACATCTGTACATGTACCAAAGCGTCTAAATGAAAAAGACAGCAAATCATACATGCTACTGGTACTACATTAAATCAGGCTAAAAGTGTATAAGTGAATGCAAGATGGATGATGAGAAGAAACTACAAGTTAAATTGGTTCTAAAGACAAAAGTTTTTTTTTTTTTTACCTTAATGCATTCTCTGCATTAAGCTAGAAAAACCTTCCAATGTCTGTGCCTAACCTAAACCTGACACCACTCTCGATCCAGTGCTCTCTCCCCATCAGCAGTCCCTCTCTCTTCTCTTCCTATGACACAGAGGTAGCCTTTGGGTCTTGCTGCTGTCAATCAAGTCCTGTGAGGAGGAATCGGAAGGCAGGGCCGAGCGTATACATCTATGGACGTACACAGCCTGGCTTAGTAGCAAGCCATTACAAGTTTCCCCATAACACACAGCTTGCTATGGAGGCACATGCAGGATAGGAGAAGCCAAAAGCACCGGTGGAGGAGGTTCGGGACTGCCCTGTACAATACCATTTCACAGAGCAGGTAAGTATACCATGTTTAAAAATTGTTATCTGCATGCCCAGTTTGGTAGCCATGATGGTGCCACATCTTGGTTAGTGGATACAGAAAGGAGGTTTATGGAAGGGACTTTTGGAAAGGAATCACTATGACAAATATATAAAAATACAAATATAATTGTATTAAATACAATCTTAAGACACTAATAAAATACATGCAACAGTAAATGCAAAATATGGACAAAATAATAGGACTTTCTTCATATAAGGAAAAGCTGTGGGTACCCCTACGCGTTTCGACTCAAGGGTCTTCGTCTGGGGGTTTTTAAGAGCAACAGATTGAACAACTGTCTAAAAATATAAACAGTGATAAATGTCATAAACACTTATAAATGTGCATTAAAACATGTATATTAGGAAAATATATCAAGTAAGGCAACTTACCACATATTGGTAAAGAACAGAGTCACGCTTAAACTGACATAACACATATAGAGGTAAACATCAACAGATGAGAAATCAGCCCCCTTGAGATTAGAAAAGATAATTGTTGAGCAGAGAAGAATGAGTCCTGCAAAGTGTTTCACACGTGGATCGCAGTCCCAATAACACACAGTCAAGCCAAATCCGTTGCGTGACTAGACACCACAAATACCACCACCGAGAGTAGAGAAGAAATGCCTGCTTACCAGCAGTACTGGACCTTTCAGGCCAGTAACACTTGTGGCTGATTACTGCAAATGAGTATCAAAACCTATAAGCATAAATCCACTGGAGTAGCAAAATAAAAAAATAATAAATGGCTTACCAAGGAGTAGAAAATAAACAGTCTCCTGGACTACAAGCATAGTGAAGGGTTCAGCAATCTGTCTCTAACTGAACAGAACACCTTAATAAGGCATAGTGAAAAGGGAGGGGTGGTGTCATGCACCAATGAGAAGTCACCTCACCCAATTGCATTCCGCACAAACAAGGTGGTAAACAGCCTAATTGGACTAATACAGCACTCAAAAGCAGGAACAAATCCTGCTAGTGTCCGCATATGGCATGTAAACGAGCTGCCATGGTGTCCCCCACCTCACACCTCGGAAGTAGCGTCATTTCCAGTCGATGGTTGCAGTGGAGCTGTCATTTCTGATGGTGACGAATCTGCGGCGAGTGCATCAAAGAATGCAGAGGTGCCAGCAGACTCAGAACTCAGGAGGCGCACTGGAAGTGCGTCACTGAAGGTCCAAGGCTGCACAACATCTCCATGGCCATCTAGTGGCTGTATCAATCAAGCCAGGGTGGAAAATCCACCAGATGGAATGGCAAGTGGATGAGGAGAATGCCCCCGTTCCAGAAGAGTCTTGTGCTGCCACTTGTGCTGGGAATGGATTCCTACAGTATATCATGTTTAGCATTTACTGTAGGAATGGATTCCTACAGTATACAATGTTTATCATTTTAGGGGAAAAACCTGAAGGTCTGCAATCACTTTAACTGCTTCCGGACCAGCTGCCGCAGTTTTACCTCGGCAGGCTGGCTCCCCTGCACGAAATAATGTTACTGTATATGATCTCGCGGGGTCCGGATAGCAGGCGCGCGTCCGCTGCACAGCGGGGTGCCGATGCTCGTGGCCAACGGTCGCGATGACCAGGAGACACAGAACAAGGACGTGTGTGTAAACACACACGTCCCTGTTCTGTTCTAACAGGAGTGACAGATTGTGTGGTCCTATTAGCTAGGAACCACGATCCGTCACGTCCTCTAGTTAGTGCCTCCCACTTCAGTTAGAATCACCTCCCAGGGAACATAGTTAACCCCTTCACCGCCCCCTAGTGTTAACCCCTTCAATGCCAGTGACATTTTTACAGTAATCAATGCATTTTTAATCGCACTGATCGCTGTATTAATGTCAATGGTTCCAAAAATGTGTCAAAATTGTCCCATGTGTCCGCCATAATGTTGCAGTCATGAAAAAAACACAGATTGCCGCCATTACTAGTAAAAAAAAAAAAATAATAATAAAAATGCGATAAATCTATCCGTTATTTTGTAGTCGTTATACCTTTTGCGCAAACCAATCAATATACGCTTATTGCGATTTTTTTACCAAAAATATGCAGAATACATATCAGCCTAAACTGAGAAAAAAAAAATTTTTTTATATATTTTTGGGGGATATTTATTATAGCAAAAAGTAAAAAATGCAGTTTATTCAAAATTGACGCTCTTTTTTTGTTTATAGCGCAAAAAATAAAAACCGCAGAGCCGATCAAATACCCCCAAAAGAAAGCTCTATTTGTGGGAAAAAAAGGACGTCAATTTTGTTGACGTCGCACCACCGCGCAATTGTCAGTTAAAGCGACGCAGTGCCGAATCGCAAAAAGTGCTCTGGTCAGGAAGGAGGTAAATTCTTCCGGGGTTGAAGTGGTTAAAGTGCATCAAAGCCTAAAAACATAAATTAAATATATTGAAGCTTACCAGTCCTTAGATGTGGGGGATGCATTAGCTTTCATTTTAAAGGACCGGTATCGTGCTTTCTTGATGACGTTGCTACCTGGCTACTCTACTTTCTCTCCTCTGAAATACCCATGATCATTATTGGTGACTTCAACATTCCTGTCAAAAACAGCCCAACTACAGCTAAACTTCTCAACTTAACCTCATCTTTTAACCTAACCCAATGGACACATACTTCCACTCACTCCAATGGTAATACCCTTGACCTTGTATTTTCCCATCTCTGCAACCCTGGCAACCTCACAAACACCCCCTTTCCTCTCTCTGACCACAACCTCATTAGTTTCACTGTATCCTTGCCTCCAACCACCCATCCCTTCAAGCAGCAAACAATTACTTGTAGGAACCTTTGCCACTTTAACCCTTCTCTTCTCTATTCTGCTACTGACCACCTACAGTGGGGACGGAAAGTATTCAGACCTCCTTAAATTTTTCACTCTTTGTTATATTGCAGCCATTTGCTAAAATCATTTAAGTTCATTTTTTTCCTCATTAATGTACACACAGCACCCCATATTGACAGAAAAACACAGAATTGTTGACAATTTTGCAGATTTATTAAAAAAGAAAAACTGAAATATCACATGGTCCTAAGTATTCAGACCCTTTGCTGTGACACTCATATATTTAACTCAGGTGCTGTCCATTTCGTCTGATCATCCTTGAGATGGTTCTACACCTTCATTTGAGTGCAGCTATGTTTGATTATACTGATTGGACTTGATTAGGAAAGCCACACACCTGTCTATATAAGACTTTACAGCTCACAGTGCATGTCAGTGCAAATGAGAATCATGAGGTCAAAGGAACTGCCTGAAGAGCTCAGAGACAGAATTGTGGCAAGGCACAGATCTGGCCAAGGTTACAAAAAAATTCTGCTGCACTTAAGGTTCCTAAGAGCACAGGGGCCTCCATAATCCTTAAATGGAAGACGTCTGGGACAACCAGAACCCTTCCTAGAGCTGGCCGTCCAGCCAAACTGAGCGATCGGGGGAGAAGAGCCTTGGTAAGAGAGGTAAAGAAGAACCCAAAGATCAATGTGGCTGAGCTCAAGAGATGCAGTCAATAGATGGGAGAAAGTTGTAGAAAGTCAACCAACACTGCAGCCCTCCACCAGTCGGGGCTTTATGGCAGAATGGCCCGGCGGAAGCCTCTCCTCAGTGCAAGACACATGAAAGCCCGCATGGAGTTTGCTAAAAAAAACACCTGAAGGACTCCAAGATGGTGAGAAATAAGATTCTCTGGTCTGATGAGACCAAGATAGAACTTTCTGGCCTTAATTCTAAGCAGTATGTGTGGAGAAAACCAGGCACTGCTCATCACCTGTCCAATACAGTCCCAACAGTGAAGCATGGTGGTGGCAACATCATGCTGTGGGGGTGTTTTTCAGCTGCAGGGACATGACGACTGGTTGCAATCGAGGAAAAGATGAATGCGACCAAGTACAGGGATATCCTGGACGAAAACCTTCTCCAGAGTGCTCAGGATTTTAGCAAATGGCTGCAATATAACAAAGAGTGAAAGATTTAAGGGGGTCTGAATACTTTCCGTCCCCACTGTATATGACATAATCTCTCCCCTGTCCTGACCTGGCCACCTCTGTCTACAACAGTTCACTCTCATCATCACTAGATGCACTTGCTCCTCTAACCACACGCAGAATCAGGCCCCGACCGTTACAACCCTGGCAAACTGACAACACTAGAAATCTCAAGAGACAAATGCCTGCAAGACTTCACCCTATATAAATCTGACCTTCTAAAATAAAATTCCTGTCTCCATGCTGCCAAACAAGCCTACTTTGTCTCTCTTATTAATACTTTGTCATCCAGTCCCCGTCGGCTCTTAACCTTTAACTCTCTGCTTCGTCCCACACCCCCTCTACCCACTAACTCACTCACTGTCCAAGAGATTGCCAATCACTTCAAAGACAAGATTGATGCAATTCGTGAGGACACCTCCACTGTGCGTACATCTTCCCCACCCAACATACCTTGCCTAATAGCACATTCAACACTCTCCTCTTTTGAATTGGCTACTACTGAAGAGGTTACAAAACTTTTCTCAGGTGCCCACCTAACCAATTGTCCCTTGGATCCTGTTCCCTCACAACTACTACGGTCACCCTCTCCTTCTATCCTATGCTCCCTCACATCTTCAATCACTCCCTCTCTAGTTGCACCTTCCCCTCCCCTCTAAAACATGCGCAGCTCACTCAAAAAAGTATCATACTTAAAAAGCTCTCACTGGACCCCACCAACCTGAACAACTTAAGACCCATCTCATTGCTCCCATTCACCTCTAAACTTCTAGAACGCTTAGTCTACAACCATCTTAGCTCATACCTCAGTGAAAATAACCTTCTTGACCCCTTACAGTCTGGCTTTCGCTCGCAGCACTCCACGGAAACCGCCTTACTAAAACTCACTAACGATTTACTAATTGCTAAAACCAACAGCCAGTACTCCATACTCCTACTATTTGACCTCTCTGAGGCCTTTGATACTGTTGACCACCCGATCCTTCTCACTAAAACTACATTCCCTTGGCCTCCGAGATTCTGCTCTATCCTGGTTCTCTATCATAGTGTTTCTTCAGTGTCACCTACAACTCTGGCTCCTCCTCTCCATTGCCCCTCTCTGTGGGGGTCCCCAAGGCTCTGTTCTTGGACCCTTTCTCTTCTCTATCTACACCTCCTCCCTTGGTCACTTGATAACTGCCCACGGCTTCCAATACCACTTATACGCCGATAACACCCAAATCTATCTGTCTACTCCTCCCCTCACTCCTTCAGTCTCCTCTCCCATTACTATCTCACTAACTGACATATCAGCATGGATGTCGCACCACTTCCTTAAACTAAATCTCTCTAAAACTGAGCTATTAATATTCCCCCCCCCCCCCCCGCCGTGCCCCCCTCTATGACTTTTGCATCAAAATCAGCAATGCAACTATCAGTCCCTCCCCTCACACCAGGGGTACTAGGTGTAATCCTAGACTCTGACTTGTCATTTAAGCCTCAAGTCCATTCGTTCAAAAGTTTGTAGAATTCACCTCCGTAACATCTCTAAAACTCACCCCTTTTTAATAAATGTAACCACCAAGCTCCTCATTCACTCCCTTGTTATCTCTCGCCTTGACTATTGCAACTCCCTTCTCATTGGCTTGCCTCTCCATAGGCTATCCCCTCTTCAGTACATCATGAATGCTGCTGCCAGACTTATCCACCTTACCAACCGCTCAGTATCTGCCAACCCTTTCCTCCAATCCCTACACTGGCTTCCAATCACCCAGCGAATTAAATTCAAAATAGTAACCGCAACATACAAAGCCATTCCCAACTCTGCCCTGAGCTACATCACCAATCTTGTGTCCAAATATCACCCAAATCGTCCTCTCCGCTCTTCTCAAGACCTCCTACTCTCAAGCTCTCTCGTCTCCCCTCCCATGCTCGTGTCCAGGATTTCTCCAGAGCCTCTCCCATCCTCTTTCCTCCAATCCCTACACTGGCTTCCAATCACCCAGCGAATTAAATTCAAAATACTAACCGCAACATACAAAGCCATTCCCAACTCTGCCCTGAGCTACATCACCAATCTTGTGTCCAAATATCACCCAAATCGTCCTCTCCGCTCTTCTCAAGACCTCCTACTCTCAAGCTCTCTCGTCTCCCCTCCCATGCTCGTGTCCAGGATTTCTCCAGAGCCTCTCCCATCCTCTGGAACTCGCTACCTCCACCTTTCCGGCTATCCCCTAATCTTGCTACCTTCAGACGATCCCTGAAAACTCATCTCTTCAGGAAAGCCTATCACGTCTCCAAGTAATCTCTTTTACCACTTCCATCAGCTCATTCCCCACAGTTACAACCTTTTGTACCACCTTCCCCACCCTATTAGATTGTAAGCTCTTCTGAGCAGGTCTCTTTCAATCCTCTTGTATTTTATTGTATTATAACTGTATTGTCTCCTTTTTATATCGTAAAGCACTGCGTAAACTGTTGGCGCTATATGAATCCTGTATAATAATAATATAATAATAAAGGCCTTTCTTTCACTTTCACCTTTCACCTAGTAATCCTCTCACACTTAGAAGCATAACCTAACATTTACCAGTCACTGCAGGTGAATCTTCTTGGTGCATGTGTTTTAAATTACATTGATTAATTCTTCACCTGTGAATGTTTGGTGAAGGTCACCTCCTCTCCTTTATAATTTCGCTTACTGCTCTCGGGTAGAAACTCTCACTCACTCCAAGATTCCTATGTCGGAATGGTTACTAGGCTAATTTAGACTACCAACCCCTTCTTCACTCTTCATCTTCATTACATAGGGAGGTGTTCTTTTGTAGTTCAGAGAGGGTACCTGGGAAAACTGATAAGATTGTTTAATATATCAGTTTAGTGCACAGAATTTACAAGTACACTGAGATACCAACCTGAAAAAAAAAAAATTCAGTGACCACTGCTGGTAAGCTTCATTATATTACATTTTTGTTTTTGGGTATAGCTATTATTATTATTATTATTATTATTATTATACAGGATTTATATAGCGCCAAACAGTTTATGCAGCGCTTTACAATATAAAAGGGAGACAATACAGTTATAATACAATAAGATACAGGAGTATTAAGAGGGCCCTGCTCAGAGGAGCTTACAATCTAATAGGGTGGGGCAGGTGGTACAAAAGGTTGTAACTGTGGGGAACGAGCTGATGGAAATGGTAAAAGGTTAGTTAGAGACGTTATAGACTGAAGAGATGAGTTTTCAGGGATCGCCTGAAGGTAGCAAGAGTAGGAGATAGCCGGACACGTAGAGGTAGCGAGTTCCAGAGGATGGGAGAGGCTCTGCAGAAATCCTGGAGACGAGCATGAGAGGAGGAGACGAGAGAGCTTGAGAGTAGGAGGTCTACTATCTTTTTAGGCAGCACAGGGGCTAAGTGGTTATCACTTTTGCCTAGCAGCACTAGGGTCGCTGGTTTGAATCCCAACCACGACACTACCTGCCTGGAGTTTGCATGTTCTCCCTGTGCCTACGTGGGTTTTCTCCCACACTCCAAAGACATGCTGGTAGGTTAATTGGCTTTTGTCTAAATTGGCACTAGTATATGTATAAATGTGAGTTAGGAACCTTAGATTGTAAGCTCCTTAAAGGCAGGGATTGATGTGAATGTACAGTATATAGTGGGTATAGAAAAGAATCACCCCCCTTTAAAATAATTCCATTTTGTTTCTTTGCAGCCTGAAACGAAGACACACCGTTTTTGTTTTATCCAGCTGTGTTTACATCCAAGTGTAACACCAAAAAAAATCAAAAACAGAATCATTGAGTGATTCCCCCTCCTAAAAAAGACGTGTAAACTGAATCAGGTGTAGTTAATCACCTTCTCAATGGCACACAAAGCCATGTGACTTTTAGCTGTGATCATTTTGATTAGCTCAGCATGCAAAGAGCTTTCCTGGTGCATTTCAGTCCCTGGTAGTACAACTGAAGCAAACAATCAGCTTTGGGTGGCAAGACACTGTCAAAAAATCTCCAGGACAAAGTTGTAGACAGGCACAAGTCAGGAAATGGATACACAGCTCTGAAACATTTGCAGGAATTTATGACAAACAGTGGTCATTGTGTGCATGTGACAACAATATCACTAATTCCCCACAAATGTGGCTTGTATGAGAGAGTTGCAAGAAAAAAGCCACTCCTCAATAAAGGTCACATGCAGTCATGACTGAACTTTGCCAAAACGCATCTTGAAGATTCTGAGGCCACATGGAAAAAGGTGTTATGGTCAGATGAGAAAAAATTGAATTATTTGGCATTGACACCAAACGATATGTCTGGCGGAAATCTAATACAGCTCACCATCCAAATATCACCATTCCTACATTAAAGCATGGAGGTGGTAATATCCTGTTATGGGGATGTTTCCCTGCAGCAGGGACTGGAGCACTTGTCAGGATAGAAGGAAAAATGGATGAGGTAAACTACCATCAAATTCTTGAGGAAAATCTGCTGCCCTCTGACAGAAAGTTGTCAATGGGAAGAAGGTTTACCTCCCAACATGACAATGACCCAAAGCACACAGCAAAAATGACCACACAGTGATTGAGAGAGAAAAAGGTGAATGTCTTTGCATGACTTAGTCAGAGCCCAGACCTAAACCCCATTGAAAATCTGTGCAATGACTTGAAGACTGCAGTCCACAAACAGTCATCATCAAATTTAACCAAACCTGAGCAGTTCTGCAAAGGAGATTGAGCAAATATTGCAAAGTCTAGATGCTGAAGTTAGTAGAGACATTTCCCAACAAAGGATGTAATTAAAGCAAAAGGTGGTTCAACAAAATACTGACACAAGGGGTGATCCTTTTTGCAACTCAGTGATTCTGTTTTTTGATTTTTTATAATTTTTTTCTGACATGTTGGTGTTATACCTTTCACTTCGATATTGTAAGTAAATAGAGCTGGATAACACAAAAACTGTGTCTTCCTTCATTTCAGGCTGCAAAGCAACAAAATGTGATTATTTTAAAGGGGGTGATTCTTTTCTATAACCACTGTATATGTAAGAGGCTATATAAGTACCTATAATAAATAAATAAAATGAGAAGGATGGATCAGCTGTGGTCCTAGTGCCAGGGGACAAACAAAGCTGTTACTGCTCGGAATGGATGTCATAAGCTACTAATACCTCTGGTAATGACCATATACGTATTTTCCAGTATTGCTGTTTACCCTTTCATAAATCTTGTAGTCATCAACATGTTTTTTTAATAACAAACCCCCACATACAAAAACGTACTGCAGCCTAAGTAGCAATTAAAACTGCAGCATGTACTGAAATCTAGAAATCATTGTACAAACCTGGGATTTTCTGTCCGATAACATTCCTCTCTCCAACTGCTACCTAATTATAGGTCAGATGGAAGATAAAGTAGAATTTATTTCTGTGAACAGTCTAGAACACCGAAAACCGTAGGGCCGCTATATTTCTGACAGACAAAGATGCATTAAAAAACAGAAGAGAGAACAAGAGGACAAGCCTCTTCATTCAAGAGGAGGAATGATCAGACAGGCAATCAATGGAAGATTAAAGAGAGAGAAGCTGGTACTATTTTAGAGAAAGATTATCTGTAGTTCAGTGCAGCAGAGAAAAAGAGTACAAGTCATAGAGTATAAGTCATGTACCAAAAAGGCCACAGAACATAATCAAAGATATGAAAGAGGACACCCAATACTGCCCGATCAGGCAGCAGTCTTAAGTCCTTGGGGTACCTGCACAGTTTAGGAGATGAATGGGGACATTTTCTGACACTGAAGACACCCAGGAGATGGCCCCATTCATCTCTATAGAATGAAAGTATGCTTTTGTGGTCATCAGGGACAGAAAATTGCTGTAAGGTATATAAACAAAGCTGCAGTCCTGGGAAGATTGCAACTAACAGATCAAGAAATGTCTACACCTCAGGTCTGTACTAGAAAATATAGCTATGCTCAAGAGTACAAAAAATCTTTTTTTTTTTTTTTTTTTTTTTTAAGTGCTTACTGTTTAGGGGAAAAGTCTTTTTTTATCTGTCATATTATATAGTTTTAAAGCAAAGTGCATTATTTTACTATAATCGCATATGCAACAGACAACACTTGAACAAGCCTTTATATTATTTCCATTTTTCTTTCAACTTTCACTCAATACATACTGCATATTATGAATTATTATGAATTCAATCACAAGCAGTGATGTTCTACATCTGCCACCTTGTTGATCTGAGATCTCCACAACTGTATGCAGTGAGAGTTGCTAGGCAGGCTGAGTATCACAAGAGCTGTAATTGATAGCGCATTTCTGCACAGTGATAGATTAATGAGCCCGTGCATATTGTGGTCCCAAAAGACATCAATGGCGTGAATCAATTGCAGTGATGCCGGTATCCTCATTATCAACACAGTCTGTCACTTTAGACAGTAATATAAAGAACAGAGGGTATACAGCGTACAAGTAGACAAGAAGGAAAATCATCACTGTGGAGCAAACTCAATGTGTGCAATAAACTCCAAATGACTGCAAGTTAAAGGACTTCACCAAATAACACTAGAAAATATATATTTTTTTTATGTTAAGCCCTTTACTCCGAGAGAGATAGAGAGAGGAATAGGCTCCCATAGCACTCTCCTGCTGAAAATATCGGATGTCTGACCATCTCTTGCTTCAGTCATTTGTAAATGACTAGCTCATAGAGAACAATGGTCAACCTGACCCACCCAAACCAAAGGTGGCACAGACAGCAATATAAAACTGAGGTTCATATCCTTTCCTACAAATTTTATTGCTGTGCCTCATTGAGAAGATTTCTCCTTCCATTCTTTTTAGACACCTATCAAATAGACAGAAAATGAGGGGAGATGTTCCAATAGGGCCACAGACCACAATAAAAACCTGATGAAGGTTCTTATAGCAGGAATACACGGTGAGAAAATCGACCTCCGACCAACGAAACAGCGTTCGTTGGTCAAAATCGTCACCAACATTAACCAATCAAAAAAAATCTTTAAAAGAGCAATCGATTTCATACGTAGTGTTGATGTCTCATGTACAAGTCGTCTACTAGTTCCGCTCATGCGTGATAATGTTCAAGAGATATTTTACAGACGACTTTCACACCAACGAATAGAATATCGTTCGTTCACAAATGGTACAACACAATTTTTCCATTTTTTTATCCGGTCTTTTTCGTTCACGATATCGATATCGGGTATTACTTGCTGGGCCTCCACGAGTAGAAAGTCGGCCGCAGAATGGAAATTTTCGCCCGCTTTTCTTATCGTGTATTCCTGCTGTTACTCTTCCCAAATCTAAAACTGTAGTCAATCAAAACAGGTCTCTAAGTTAAATATAGCTTTAAAATCTTAAAGAATATATTGGTGCTCTTTCTAACGTGTAGTGCTCTTTCTAACGTGTATTTCTATATAGTAATGTATTTATGGCAAACCCAAGCACAAAATGCATCCTTTGTTAAATATATGTTTATACACATACATACCTATAAAAAAAAAAAAAATATATATATATATATATATATATATATATATATATATATATATATATATATATATATATATACACACACACATACAGTAGTCCTTGATAAAAAACACAGAAAGTACTATCCTGACAGTTTGATGTGGTTGCTGACTTTAATTATGTACCAAACCATATGGACACAAAGATTCAGGAACATCATTACAATCATTAACACTAGTTCAGTTTTTATCTTCTATACTGTGCTACGTCCTTTAATAACACCATTCTTCCTCCTAAAATCACAGTAAAATATGTAAATAACTGTGCTTGCAGGTGGAAATTCAATTCTGCAGTAGTAAATTATTCCCCCCGGGCACATGAGCATCTCTCCCTTTGAATGAATCTCAATATTACTCCCCAGTGAATTAAAGCACTTATGAATTCCATGTGCAATATGCTGTGTCAACAAGTAAATCACCATTTGCATTTTATGGTCTGGAATTTACACCAAGATTCCCCAAAACATTCCAAAGGGCAACATTTCAGCCTTCCATAGCAGAAACTTGCATACAAGATAGCAATACTGCAACATGTAGATGATTCCAGAGCTCTTGTGTGATATTTAATTATGCTTGGAAGGAAGATTCACTGTTGGAATATTCTGACAATTGGCAATTCCTGGTTTCTTATGCCTATTTAGCATATTGTTTTACCAAGATTTTCCTAGACATGCGTTGTTGAGTGGATGTGTATGTTCAGTGAAAAGAAAAATGAATGTCTGATTGTTATTGACTGAAGAATGAAAGCCACCATATACTGTATAGCTGGCTTTCGCATGCACTATGCTCAAAACCTAGAACTAACAATTCTGCGCAAGAAAATGTTTCTTTCTTTGGCATTGGTATATGGCTCCATGACAGTGCCCGACTTCCCATGCCTTATGTTTGAAAATAACTTGCTTATTAGATCTACATATAGCCAGAATTGAATAACAAGATTTGCCTCCCATAAGGCTTCATTCACACGGCTGTAAAACAAAAACGCAAATACAACTGATTTTAAATATGGATCTGAAAGCAGCTGCATTGTTTTCAATGGAGCCATTGGTACAGGTGTATAAACATGAGCTGCTTTCAGATCCGCAACACACAATCCAAAAATCTGCATTCTAAGAACATGTATTTTA
This sequence comes from Aquarana catesbeiana, assembly GCF_042186555.1. Classification (NCBI taxonomy): domain Eukaryota; kingdom Metazoa; phylum Chordata; class Amphibia; order Anura; family Ranidae; genus Aquarana; species Aquarana catesbeiana. The sequence goes on from NC_133326.1 coordinate 258,697,592, forward strand.
GGCCCCTACGTTTATAAACGCATGTATACAAGGTTGTATGTGCGTACATTAGGTTTAAACAAAGGTGGTGGGGGGGGGGGGGGAATAAATTATCATAAAAACAGGTTATGCAAGGATTAGAATGTCTTGAAGTTTCTTAGTGGGAATACCAGTTGGAGTTTTTGCATCTGGATGCTCACATTATCTCTTACCTCCTCCATGGGGAAGAATCGTAATACATATTGTTATTATGATTATTATGTTATTATGATAAATGTTTGTTAGTGTACTTGTGTTGTGCTTGAGATGTTAGTTAATCTATTGGAAGAATACCGTATTGGCTTTTTTATGTTCTGTAACTCTTTCTTAAATTGAATAAAAACAATTTAAACACAAAAACAAGTTATGTATGCATATGGATCTTTATGCATTTAAACATATCTATATGCAAGTATTTTACTGATCATTATGCAGGAACTTTTCTCCCAGGAAACACGTGTAATAACATCAGTAAAATTTTTACGGATGTGTGAATGAAGCCTAATGCCACGTACACACGAGCGGACTTTACGGCAGACTTTGCCCGGCGGACTTTTCGACGTACTTTATGACGGACTTTCTGAATGAACGGACTTGCCTACACACAATCCACCAAAGTCTGTCGAATTCGTACGTGATGACGTATGACCGGACTAAAACAAGGAAGTTTATAGCCAGTAGCCAATAGCTGCCCTAGCGTGGCTTTTTGTCCATCGAACTAGCATACAGACGAGCGGACTTTTCGACCGGACTCGATTTCGACGGATTGATTTAAAACATGTTTCAAATCTAAGTCCGTCCAACTTTTGAGAAAACAAAGTCCGCTGGAGCCCACACACGATCAAATTGTCCGACGAAATCCCGTCCGCCGGGCAAAGTCTGCCGTAAAGTCCGCTCGTGTGTACGTGGCATAAGGTTTAAATGGGTTTGCTGTAAAGTTTGAGCAACATCTGCTAAACCATTTGTCAACCAAGCCCAGGCAGATCTGTTTTTTTTTTTGCAATAACTATACAAAGAAAAGCCATCTTTTTGCATCTGCCACCTATAGGCACATGTCTACTGTGCCTAATTATATAATCAGGCCTTGTTTACATTCCCAGAAAGGGTGAGCAATTTTTATTCTCCCTTTGCAACCAGCTGATATATGCTCTAATATGTATCTAAAGCCTCGTACACACGGTACGATTGTTGGCCAACTGAGCATCTGATTTTTGTCTTAAGAGTGTGTGCCAGGATCTTGTCTTGCATACTAACGGTACACAATTGTTGTGCAACAAACACGAATGTAGTGACGTACTACGAGGAATTTCAGCTCTTGAGCTCCACCCTTTGGGCCCCTTCTGCTAATTTCGTGTTTAGTGAGCATTGATTCTGAGCATGTGTGTTTGTACTTTCGACTTTTGTGTGAGGGATTTGTGTACTGACCATACGAAAATCTGACGTCAAACCGTTGTCCGCCGAAAATTTACTAGCCTAACATCCAACAATTGTTGGCCGAAAGTAGGACAACAATTGTCAAAAAGAGCGTACTAACAGTAAGATTTTAGGACAACAGTCTGTCAACAGACAATCCCCTGTCAACAATCGTACTGTGTGTACGAGGCTTTAGTGCGTATGTGCAACATGCCCAGTGTTCAATCCCTAGAATGTAGTTTATTATGAAAGATCAGCTGACCAACTTTGAAAAGTATTATATCTATAATAATCAAGTAAATGGTAATATTTGAGCATAACTTTGTTGGAGTGCATAAATATATTTTTAATTGGTCTTCACCGAAGCACAAAGCAGGGGGCAGGGAGCTGAAGTTGTACCCTGTACAGCTCAGTAAGGAGAGCTCTAATAGCTGATTGGAGGGAAGGGACACACCCCCTTCACACAGCTCACAGGAATGATGCAGAGCTGAGGATATCATTCACAAGCTGGGTGCTGGAGCTTTCTCCCCCAACACCTTTTTTTATCTCTTGGGGTCTGGAAAACCTGTCTCATGCAGATAGCAGAGAGGAACTAGACGGTAGAGAGAAATGGCACTCCATGGTTTGGATGTAGACAAGTAAAACTATAGACAGATGTGCTTTGATCATATTTTATGTCAGAGGTTTACAACCATTTTAATAGGTTGGAATTTCCACTGCCTGCTCTATCGATTTTAATTAACAGCAAGGACCTGGGGCAAACTGGAAAGATGGACCCAGCTTTCTCTGTGCTCTATGTCATATGATAGGAAAGTCCCATGATAAAAAGTAAGCATTATATTGCTTCCTGTTTGTATGTACGCAAGTCGCATGTCATACCTGTCAGCAGCTTTTGGTTTTTGTAATGCAACGGAATATCTGAAAAGCACCTTTTATTAGAGCAATCTGAATGCTAAAGTATAACTAAAGGCAAAACAGTTAGTTTTGGATAGAGTGGAGAGGGATTAGAACACATGCCAGTTTGTATTGCTGTCTGTGTGCCCATTAAGGAGATTCCCTGTGTTTGTTTTGTTTATCATTGTCATTGAAAGTGAAAGTAAAAGAAAATCCCAAATTTTGGGTTCTCCTCAGAAAACAAATAGTGGGAAATTTCTTCAGACGGGGGCACTAGTTCTGGTGATCTTAATTTTCAGGGATTTCCCCTCACTTCCTGTTTGGCTATGGGACAGGAAATGAAGGGAAATCTCCGCAATGGGACGCAGTTGGAAAAAAAAACTGATAGGGGTTATAACCCTCCTATAGTATGCTCTATCCAAAATGAAAAAAAAAGTTTTGCCTATAGTTCTACTTTAAGCTTTAACCACTTAAACCCCGGACCATTTGGCTGCCCAAAGACCAGAGCACTTTTTGAGATTCGGCACTGCGCCACTTTAACTGACAATTGCACGCGTGCGACGGGGCTCCCAAACAAAATTGACATCTTTTTTTCCCACAAATAGAGCTTTCTTTTGGTGGTATTTGATCACCTCTGCGTTTTTTATTTTTTTGCGTTATAAACAAAAAAATAGCGACAATTTTGAAAAAAAAACACATTATTTTTTACTTTTTGCTATAATAAATATCAAATACCAAAAAATATATAAATTTTTTTTTTTTTACTCAGTTTAGGCCGGTACTTATTCTTCTACATATTTTTGTTTAAAAAAAAAAAAAAAAATCGCAATAAGCGTTTATTGATTGGTTTGCGCAAAAGTTATAGCGTCTACAATATAGGGGATAGTTTTATGGTATTTTTATTAATAATTTTTTTTTTTACTAGTAATGGCGGTGATCAACAATTTTTATTGTGACTGCGACATTATGGCAGAGAGATTGCACACTTTTGGCGCTATTTTGGGACCATTCACATTTATACAGCGATCAGTGCAATTAAAAATGCATTGATTACTGTGTAAATGTGACTGGCAGTGAAGGGGTTAACCACTAGGGGGCAGTAAAGGGGTTAAGTGTGTCCTAGGGGGTGATTCTAACTGTGGGGGGGGCGTGGCTATGTGTGACACGACACTGATCACCGCTCCCGATTACAGGGAGCGGTGATCAGTGTCCTGTCACTAGGCAGAACAGGGAAATGCTTGTTTACAAGCATTTCCCCGTTCTTCCTCTCCGTGAGATGATCGCGGGTATCCCCGTGGACATCGGGGCCGAAGGACCCGCGATCACACTCACGGAGGTCGCAGCGGGCGCATGCAGCCGCCGGCGAGCGCTCACCCGCAAACCGCTTCTTACGTTAATCTGCCTGTACGTGCCCTTTTGCGACGTATATCGGCGTGAGCCGGACCCAAGCGGTTAATATCAAAAATATCATAAGGAGATCTACTTATTAATGGTTTCATCCAAAATTCACACAGTGTTTTAATAGACTCTTGGGTGGAAGTTGTGTGAATCTTGGGTGAAAACAATGATCATTAGCGCTCATAGAAAGCATCTAATAAATATATCAAATTATTTTCACACACATTATTAAACATTAAGCCAAATAACCACTTAAATACACTTTAATTTTGATTCCCATAGAGCATAACAAATCAAAAACCTTTATAAAATATTTTATTTCCTTGGTATAATAAAAAAATACATTTTCCATCTTAAATGAAACGTTTGTTTGCACTTCAATAGGATAACAAAAGGAAACGTTCAACTACAGGAAAATAGAAGAAAGGCATCTGGCTAGAAGCATCTGCTCTTATCAAACACAGCATACATTGCCTTAATTTCTGTATTAGCAAATCTCCCATGAATACTAGATAAGTGGGCTTGCCATTTAATTCCTCTGGTTTAACATGCAGGATAATGCATGTAAGAATACTGTACAGGATTTCACAGCATTGTTCTTTTCAAACATAAGCTGATATGCTTTTCCAGTGAGGGTAATATACCACAGTGACTCTTAACCTTTTTAGTCGCAGCACCCTTTAAAGTGGTTGTAAATCTCTGACATAAAATATGAACAAAGCATATCTCTCTACGGTGTGTACTTGTCCCTATTCCAGAGCACTAAGTGTCATTTCTGTCTGCTGCCTCATTCTTCTGCTATGTGCATGAGTCACTTCTGACAAGTTTTCCTGACACCAGAAATATAAAAGGTGACAGAAAAAGAGCTCCACCACACAGCCTTTGTTTGACAGCTTTAGCTCTGTTCTTGTGTGTTTGTCCCTTCCCTCTAATCAGCTCTTACTCAGCTCTGCAGGGTGACACTTCAGCTCCCTGTCCCCTGCTTTCTGAAAGCTCAGATAAGCTGTATAAATGCTGCACCTTGAACAGATGTAGAGAAGAGAGGGCTGCAGATAGACAGGTACAACTTATGCAATGTAGGAGGATTTGTTTCTTCTCTTTGTATCAACGGCTAGTTACTTCACTGGGTATATATAAGTGTCAGCGTCCAGGGCTGATTATCCACATGTGATCACTGCATGAGTGATTACATGTGAGCGGGTGTGATTAGCTGCGGGAGCTGGCAGCCTCCTATTGCTTTCACTAGGGCTGCCCCGATCATAGAGCCCTCAGATCACAATTTTCCTCATCACAGACCCTCCCACAGGCCCTGATCCAGTCCTGTGCTTGCAGGCGGTATTATGGTGTGGGGTTGTTTTTCAGGGGTTGGGCTTGGCCCCTTAGTTCCAGTGAACGGAACTCTTAAGGAGTCAGAATACCAAGACACATTGGACAATTTCATGCTCCCAACTTTGTGGGAACAGTTTGGGGATGGCCTCTTCCTGTTCCAACATGACTGCGCACCAGTGCACAAAGCAAGGTCCATAAAGACATGGGTAAGCGCTGCGAGTTTCGGGTGGAGAAACTAGACTGGCCTACACAGAGTCCTGACCTCAACCTGATAGAACACCTTTGGGATGAATTAGAGTGGTGACTGTGAGCCAGGCCTTCTCGTCTAACATCAGTGCCTGACCTCACAAATGCGTTTCTGGAAAAATGGTCTAACATTCCCATAGACACACTCCTAAACCTTGTGGGCAGCCTTCCCAAAAGAGTTGAAGCTGCAAAGGGTGGGCCAACTCAATATTGAACCCTACAGATGAAGACTGGGGTGCCATTAAAGTTCATGTGCGTTTAAAGGCATTGCTGTCTGTCGTATTGCTTTGTTACTGTATGAGTAAATGCATTATTCATGTTTACTGATTGAATAAACCCAATAAAATAAAAAACAAACTTTTCCCACTCTCAGAAAAGTCAGTGGCCTGGGTGTCGTATTAAATGCTCTAGTTAGCTAGAAGAGCGCTCTCAGATTAAGCCTAACACCAATGTTCACTAATTGGGAAATCAAGTAAAAATATCGGCCAGTTCTCTTATCAGCTACAGATCCAAGCTCTCATGTGCAACATCTATAAACAATGTAAAGATTTTCCAGTCTTTCTAATGGAGCTGAATAATGGATCGTAGATCCCATAGAAACAAACAAGAATGGTCAACAGCATTGGCGTATTCATGCATTGAAGCAGAAGGCATTTCTTTGCATTGCAATATACATTCACTACCTGTATAGTATAACAACAGAATAAAAAAAAACTCAGGTTACATCAGAATACAATAGCAATCAATGCTTTCTAAATGTAATCTGGGAAATCTTAAATTAAAATCCTCCCACACAAAATAACTAAGCAGAGCAGAGTATGATCCTTTTTTTCATTTTAAGCAGAATTAAGTATCAATTTGCAGGTTAAACAAGGGAATATATTTTTAGCTTTCCAGAATGACTGCTGTATATCACATGGCAAAGACAGGAGTGTCAATGAGATGAAAAAAAAAAAAAGCTCCGTTGTTATGGCAACCAAATTGTGTCTAGAACATAAAGCACAGGCTCTCCACCGATGCTTTACAATTGCATTTCAAATTGAACAAGCATATTAAACAGAAATCCTCTCATACTATTCAGAACTGAGACCACTGTCTGATGTATATACAGTATATTTTGCCTTTGTTAATTCAAGAGTACCGGCAATAAACCAGCAAAATAAAGTTCACAGATAAACAATTTACAGCATATGTTTATTCAAAATCTAACATGAATCCTAAAAAATAGATGAACATTGCAGAGCTTTTGTCTAGAGAGAGCAGGCCTGGAACAGGATACCCAGCATTTAAGAGGAGGGCCTACATGACTGTGTTTGCAGTCAAGGCTATAGCTAGGCAGGTTTAGAGGCCTACCTGATTGGACAGTAGTAGGGTGTGGATGGGTGTAGCAGGGCGGGGTCATTGGGGGTCTAGTAAGAAGTGGGTGTTGACCAAGGGTCAGTCAGAGCTTGGTCAGCTGAGGAGAAACGTTTCCCTCCCTCCCCTATTTGATACTGTTGAATGAAGTTATTTTTCTGTTGTTTCTTTCCCTGTGGTCTCTTTGGTAGGTGGTGGTGTTCCATTGGGCATGCTATTGGCGTGTGGGTATAGCAGTGTCATAGCAGGGGGTAGGGGTTTCAGGCTTTTGAAGGTAGGCATGGTCAAAATTGTCTGTGGAGAATGATGGGTTTGGTATAGGTACCTTCCCATAGATGTGACGTCAGTATGGCGATATCAGTATTGGGGCTGTATCGGGTGGTAATGTGGTAACTAATTGTCCTCGAGTCGGTGTAATTGCGGCTGGTGCCGTGGTAAGGAAATGTTGCTTGATACAGCTGATTCAGTAGACCATGCTTGCCTCCAAATACTTGGATTTAAGAGAGTCAGTATTATACATTAACGGGTAAAGTTTATCTTTCTTGGAATGTAATAAAAGATATATTTGTTGAATTGTGTTTTGTTAATTAAAAGGCTGCTATGGCCATTTAAAATCCATTCTAGGTGATTGTGTCTTATTTACATAAGTTGGGTAAGGCAGGAAGTATGGTTTGGTCTTGGCAGCCAAAAATAAGCAATACAACAGTCATGGTTAATTAATATGTATATTGTTATGTGTGCCTGACATTTCATCAATGTCTTCCAATGCATGTACATTTTTAAGGACACGCAAAGGTCAAATACTGGTATCCACTATCCTCCAGTTCTTGAAATTATGAATAACATTTTAATCATGAAACTACTGAGAAGCACAACTAAGCGCGCATCACTTTGGGAATTTTAAATAAGAGGGACAGCATCTGTCCATATGCCCTCTTATCTATAGTAAAAAATTCAATGTACTCTTTTTACAGTAATAATCAGTAGATTTAATAAGACTGTAAAAACAGAGTTTATTAGAGTTACATTGAAAAATGTTCCTTTTATATAGTGAATGATAGTAGAGAAGGTGACCCTATGTACCCAATCACAAGCAAAGTAAACTCCAAAAAATATTTTCTAGCTTTTGTCTGGTTGGTTGAAGTAGCCACAGTATCAGCTCATTTACTATGCTCAGTGAGCATTCACATTGCAAAGTGAACAGTCTCTATTGCCTTTAAGTGAATCAACCCAATTGCATCCCATTGAAAGAACAAGCCTTCTCAAGCTCTGAAAGCAGAAGAGCGGTCATGTATATTAATAATCATGCACCAACTATGTTTATATAGAATCAGTGGTGGCCCGTCCATAAGGGGCGCCGACCCCCTAATCCATGCACCCGGCCCCTAATCTACATGCAGGGCACCGGACGCATGGATTTCAATGGGGTTTTTTTTTAAGAACATGATTAGAGCCTGAGGATGTAATTGGCTTCAAAAAAGGGTAGGCTCAGGGCACAGAGCACTGTGCCCTGAGCCCACCCAGTTGTGTGACAATAGCAAATTAATATTCGCTATTGTCTTCCTGATTCTCCTCCCGGCCAATCAGGAGGTGGGTCCTGAGACCCAATTGGCTAGGGATTCTCAGGACCCACTTCCTGTCTGACTGGGAGGAGAAGCGCCGGCTCTTCCCTCGGCATACTCTCAAACTCATGCTGCCTGTGACCAGCAGTCAGGGTAACCGGGTGGACCAGGTTCCTAAGGTAAGGCCTCTGATCACTGCCTCCTTTCCGTCCATCTCCCACGTGCGTGGGGGGGGGGGTGGCAGCTGCAGCGGCGTCAATGCGAGTGAGGGGAGCCAGGTTTGTTTACCACCCCCCCCCAAAAATATTGAACACCAGCCGCCACTGTAGAGAATTGATAATACCTTCCCCCAGACAAGCGATGGCCTGCCAATGATCTCAACCAGTGCCAAAAAAGTAATGTTAAAATAATGTATGCTTTTCAATGGGTTTTATTTGTATTCCCTTGGAGACATTATTCCTGCTTAGAGCATTTGATACTAAAGTGTCTATGCAACATAAAGAGTAAATATTAGGAAGAGCATTTACATAAAATGAAAGAATAGTTAGGATGCTATACAATCCGTGTTTCTATCCACTCCTGGGTCTAAAAGATCATATGAAGCCAAGGCACCCACCACCCAGGGTGATTGTAGGAATTTGAAAGTTGATGAATGGTTTTGCATGTATGATGAATGGTTTTGCATGGCCTCCACTGTACCTGAAAGCTTTTGTACAAAAGAATACCTTGCAAACCCTCAATCCACCAGTGCAGAGTCACAGAGGCAATGTACATACAATAACATCATTCACCCTAGGGCCAGCAGATGTGAAGGCTTGCTGCTACATGACATATAAATAATTTGACTTTATTTAAATGCATACACCAATATAAAAACACAAAACTAAAACACAATTATAAACAACAGTTACATCATGAAAAATGTGGATATACCCCCAAACACCACTACAAGGTCATTAGATAAAACTAGGAGGTTTGAGCTGTAAATTAGGAAGACTATTTTCCATTATGCTAAAGGTTTACAATTACCGTATTATGCTAAAGGTTTACAATTTATATACAGTACAGAATTAATTGTATACTTTCAATTACAATTTCTTCTTCTCAATCCCTCCAATGTAATCACTTTTAATCTTTTTAACGCCTAATTATCCATTCCTTTCTGGACAATTTTCTACTGTACAGCTAAAATTTAAAGATGAACTCAGCTGAACATGCTTTGTACCTAAAATGGCAGAATAAAATCACAATGGATATTTTGTGAAACCTCGCAAATTCCTCTAATACATGCAACATATAATGGAATGTATCAAATCATTTTGATGTGAGTGAATTACACAGATGCACTTTTCATAACAAAATGTTTTAAAAAGTGTATTAAAAAAAAAAAAAGAAAATTAAATGGGCAACCAATCATGCCTTTATTTTTCATCTAGTGCCAGATTGTCAGCTGGAATTTGTGTATTTCCTTCACTTCGGTCCACAATAGCCCTTTCTTCTTAAGACACAAGGAATCAAACGGTATCAAATTGGATGTTAGTATTAAAACACACCCAGTATGCAAGAATTCTCCATACAGTAATAAATGAAAGATGCCTGATAATCTGGACAGCAATGGAGAGGTCTAAATTTAATTAAAAAGGAAATAAGGTAATTAGTGTGTTTAATCTTCTGTTGTCTCTCACACCGGCAAATTACAAATTAACACACCAGTAGCCTGCTCCCTTACATCTGGCTGCTCGTTGGAAAGCAAAATACAACTGACAAACCCAAGAGTAAAATACATAAAAAGCAAGCAACCCAGATTTTTTTATGGTGCTTACAGATGTTGGACTTTTCTTGAAGAGTTTCCCACTGCCCCAAAAATGATCAAGCATAATTTAAAAATGACCAGTAATTAAACTTTTATTTTATAGCTTTACATCTGATGTTAAGGTTTCTCATTCACACAGCATTATCAAAACAGAGTATATGGTTGCCATCTCATAACAAGTAGGAAAAACTCATGTAAAACGAAAAAGAAAGTACAACCGGTTTTGTAGCTATGATACAAGTAACCCTACAGACCTATATGTTCTTGTTATTTATGCTTTTTAAAATTAGAAAGCAAGCTGCACAGATTTTATGTTTAGTCTTCTATACATGATGCCTATTGGGACAAACTGTGTAAGGTGCTGCATTTATATAAATGATCTTACTACATTCCAATTTATGTTTGTATCTTTCCCTGACAATAAATCCTTCTAGTTACATCTATAGGCTTTTCTATAGGTAAAATTTTTGAAACCTATATACAGTATTTTCCCTCAGAACTCATATATTCTTCATTCACATTCTTCATACACTAAGCACTAAGGGGGACTGATTGCAATAGGAGGTGGAAGCCTGCAAGAGCAAGGGATAAGGCAAGTAAAACTTCTTTTTAATGGTACCTTAGATGAAAATGAGCATTTACGCCTTGCATTGAGAGGGTAGTTTTGTATTTCCCGGGAGTCCAGCTTCGAATGCTATAGCAAATATAAGTACATTGGGATGGAAAATCAGCCCTTGGTTAGAAATGCCATAATAATAGAAAATTTGTTGTAAAACCTACAAGACTGAACGTGTCAAGGAAGACCCTCTCTTTTACCGTATATAGTCGAGTATAAGTCGAGATTTTCAGCCCTTTTTTTGGGGCTGAAAGTGCCCCCCTCAACTTATACTCGAGTCACTGCCGTCTGCCTACATGAGCGTGTCATGCAGACAGCGTGTCATGCAGACAGACAGCGGCCAGCGTGTGATATTACCATTTGGCGGCCATTCACTGTTCAAAAGCCGCGCCTCCTCCATGTCTGTCATTAGGCAGAAAACTCCATTTCCCAGCAGTCATTGTACAGCCTATCACGGATATTCTCTCATCCTCGTCCGTGGTATGAGGATGAGAGAATGTCTGTGATAGGCTGACTGCTGGGAAATGGAGGGTTCTGCTTAATCACAGAGGAAGAGGAGGCGCGGCTTTTGAACAGTAGAATGGCCGCCGAATGGTAATATCACGGGCTGATCAGTGCAGAGCGACACACAAAGGATGCAGATCGCCACAAGAACACATGCACAGGACACAGGTAGGTGACACATGCACACATACACAGGGACACATGCACACATACATAGGGACACATGCACAGGACACAGGGACACATGCACAGGACACAGGTAGGTGACACATGCACACATACACAGGGACACATGCACACATACATAGGGACACATGCACAGGACACAGGGACACATGCACAGGACACAGGTAGGTGACACATGCACACATACACAGGGACACATGCACACATACACAGGGACACATGCACAGGGCACAGGGAGGTATACAGCTGCAGATGGGCATTGTTGACCCTGTTTTTCCACTTACAGTAGCTGCTGCATTTCTCACCCTCGTCGTATACTCGGGTCAATAAGTTTTTCCCAGTTTTTTGTGGTAAATTAGGGCCTCGACTTATACTCAGATCGACCTATACTCGAGTATATACAGTATATTATTATTATATAAACTACCAGTAGCAAAAACAGATCATTTTGCAAAGCACTGTGGCATTGTTTACCCAGAAACCAGAGACACGTGCCACTTGAATCAGATGATTGTTATGTCTTTAGCACGCAGCAGATAGCTCCCACCTCCTCTGCCCCCCTACTCTGAAGGACCCATCTCTGCTGAATTTCTTGAGACATCAGCTGAGAGACTCTGTTCAGGATAAGGAAGCAGTATGGGAATTGCAGTGGCCAAATGGCTTCAATAGGGGCATTAAAAAAAAACGTATTATATTCAAGTCCACATTTTTGCAGCTTATTTTCCACTTAATCACAATATATTCATGTAATAATTGTGTACATCATTTTTAGAAATAAGGATATATGTTCTATGCCACAAGCCAATATATTCAACTAGATGTAAACCATAATGATTGACATTCATTATCAAACCTATGCCTTCTTGTCATCTTTACCATCTTCTCAAAACTACATTACTGCATCAGCTTGAAAAATACAGCAAAATCAGACAAGAAAGCTTTCAAATGTTCTTCAAATGTTCTTCAGCCACCGTAATCACTGTCTGTGCACTCTTAGCAGTCTCACGCTGAGCTGGTGGTAAATCTCCTGAAGTTTGACCCCTTCTTCTCCTGGGATCAGAATACCTCACACATGAATGTATGAGTATGCAGCTATTCTTCCTATACAGTAGGACTGTCCGGGCAAGTGGAACTTTCCAGGAGAAGCCATATGGCACTCAAGTCACAGCTTACACTGGGCTATGGGTTTCCCTATGTGATAGCATTATTCCTTGGTGATTGGTCCAGGGTTCTCACATTCACTAAGTCACCTGCATATTTGGAAGTACAAGTTATTTTCTTCACTACGGGCAGTTGAATAGAGTGGTAGGGCAGCAAAGGTTAAGATGACAATATGGTCATGGGGGGGGGGTCAGAGTAAACATGTTGCTTTGTCCTGCAAATAGAAGATGCCTTCCAGTCATTTTATCCCCTTGACATAATATCATAATCATATAATCAAATAAGTATATCACAAATAAAGAAGTAATAAAGTAGTGAAAAGTGATGTTTTGGTTTCCTTTCATTGTATTTGACATTGCTTAAAAAAATAAAATATTAATAAAAAATCTCTGAATGATTCTTACGGGAAAAGAGTTGCATTTAGTAATCCACAGCAGCTAATGGGAACCCCTATATAGGTGTAGCGTCAATAAACTGAATTCTGGCTGGTTGCTAAGAGCTCCTCATTTTGTGCTAAGGAGGACACTGCAAAGTGTCATGGGTGCCATCCATGTAGTTTGTTCCTCATGGAACTTAATACAAGCTTAACAGCCCCATTCACACCTTCACATTTTGGTGCGTTTTGGTAAAATGGTTGTAAACCCTCACATATACCCAGTGAAGTAACTGGCCTCAGGTGATACACAGAGATTAAACAAATCTGGTTTAATCTGTTTATTTGCAGTTTTTTCTTCTCTACATCCATTCAACGTCCAGAATGTATAAAGCTTTTCTGAGCATTCAAAAAGAAAAGGGGTGGAGAGCTGAAGTCACACTCTGCAGAGCTCAGTGAGGAGAGCTCTGAGTGCTGATTGGAGGGAAGGGACACCACCCCTTCACAAAGCACACAGGAACAGAGCTGAAGTTGTGTCACCTTATTTCTCTTGGTGTCAGGAAAACATGTCAGAAGTGATTCATGCTGATAGCAAAGGAGCGAAGCAGAAGACAGAAATGACACGTAGTGCTCTTATTATAGAGGGATATGCTTTGTTCATTTTTCATGTCTGAGGTTTACAACCACTTTAAAGCAGCCTATTTATTTGTACCAATGCACCAAAATACGGTAACCAGATCATTTTCGTCAATGAAAGCACACCACAACACACAGTAGTGCATTACTGTACATTCTAGTGTATAATGCAGTGGGTACAATGCAGGTGTGTTGTGGAGTTGAGGGTTCAGAATAGCATTGCAACCCACCGTGTGTAACATGGGCATTACTGAATGCAATGGTGTGAATGGGCCTTTAGGCACAGGTTAGCTTGAGTGTTCCAATTGCTGTTTTTCTTATCCCATATAGCTAGAAAAAAATGTCTGCCCATCCTCTGCATAATAGGTACGGTTGCTATACATATTGCTATGTTTGGATTGCCCTAGACGTTGCACTCCAAGTCTCGGGACCAAAAGCTTAGGCTAGTCACATACATGAGATGTCCAGTCAACAATGGATGAACAATGGGGCACAAATATGAACATTTCTTAAAAATAAATAAATAAATAAGATTGGCCTGTGTGGAATGTTTTGTCAATTTCCGATTGTTCCCAGTATCAGTACCAGTATGAAAGCCCTTGCAGGTAAAGTGAAAATGATTAAGAATGTTTATTTGTGATTGGGAGGAAAAACATTTCTAGAATGTGACAGACAATGACTGTCCATGGAAGGTTTGCTTTAAGCATTCCTTTAAGCAGGGCTTTTTTTCCCTCAAAGAACAGGTGCAGGAACTTCCTCTTTCTGAGTCACCCCTTGTCTCCACCCCATACCCATCTTCAAGCACCGTTCCTTGGTTCCACCCCCTACTCACCTCCCAGTACTGCTCCTTTCAGAGAATACAGAACAAACTAACATTTGTGGTATTAAGTCATTTGTATAGAATGTATTAATGATATAAAAAAGCAGTAAAATAGACCCCCCAGCAACAATGGACCACCTGCAACAAAATACCCCCACTGCAACAATAGACCCCCCCAGCAGCAACAACAGCTCCCTCTCAGTCAGCATCAGCAAAGCCTTCAGCAGCCAGCAACTATAGACCCCCAGCAACAATGGACCACCCACAACAAAATACCCCCCAGCAACAATAGAGCCCTGGCAACAACAACAGAGCTCCTTTACAGCCAGCATCAACAAACCCTGCAGCAGCCAGCAACAATAGACCCCTCCCTCAACAGTAGATCCCTTCAAGCAACAACTGCCGCTCCAGCAACAATAGATCCACCACTAGCAACAACAGACACCCCATCCCCTGCAAAACTAGCTCCCCTCCATAGATTTCCCAGCAACCAGAATCAATAGACCCTGCAGCACACTTCAGAATCCCTTGCCATTACATACGCTCAGTGCTGAAGGTGCCAATACTGCAATCCCCTGCGTTCCTGCTGAAAAAAAGCCCTGCCTTTAAGTAAGCAGTCTGATTTGGTAAAGAGCAATTTCCGGGAACTAGGAAACTAATCAGTGAGCTACAGCTCTCTGTGAAATCAGATCATTCACTAAGTTTAACCTAATATAAACTTTCAGTAATCCATACCTCCCAACTTTTTTTTTTTTAACCAAAAGACGACAGTTTATTGAGATACAAACCAGATATACACATACATTTGTATCTAAATCAAGTTGAAACAAATGGGTATAACACAGCATGAAAATTACAATTCACATTAGCCATAGTAAACTTCATCAATAGTTTCATATATGTATACAACTTCAGTAGTTAAGCAGAGTAAAACCTATATTGGAACAGTTTTCCCTAAACTACATCACGTAGTGCAAGTTTCACCATCCTCCAGCCATCTGTCCCATATATTAGAAAATTTTTGCGGGCGGCCTCTGTGGGTATATATCATTTTCCTATATGGAAGGACATCATTTATTTCTTTTTTCCAATTTTGAAGAGTAGGGGGTTTCGCCTGTATCCAACCCTTAGCAATTGCTTTCCTTGCAAGGAATAGTGTCTCATGTATAAATATAGCTAAATATTTATCTATGTCAGTGTCAGGTAGTAAACCCAGGAGACACAGCTTTGGGTCAAGACCCACTGGTGAGCCCATATTGTCATGTAAAAATTTTGTTACCTGTAACCAGTAAGTTTGTATGTTCGGGCAGGTCCATATTAAGTGGTAAAATGAGCCTGGAACCAATAAGCACATGGGGCACATGGGATTTCTATCATGTTGGAATTTAGCCATTTGTATAGGTATGATGTATGTGCGATGCACAATATTCAGTTGTGTAAGTCTATCCGAAAGTTTAGGGGAGGCCGTCTTAACCCCCTCCAAAATTTCATCCCAGTCTGTGTTATCAATTGGGCCTACATATTGTTCCCACTTTTCTTTTGCCGTTTGGGAGACTTTATGTGATCTATGCCGTCTAAGAACATTGTAGAGATTAGATATAAGTTTGGTGGAGTCTGTTCCGAGTAGAATATCCAGAGCGGGGGGGGGGGGTGTGTCAAGAGTAATACTAGTTGCGGCCATCTGTGCTCTGAGCGCATGTCAGAGCTGTAAATATCTAAATAGTAGTTGATTTGGAAGCGAAAATCTGTCTTTGAGTGTTTGAAAACTTATAGGCCCATCTCCTGTTAGAACATGTTAGAACAATGCTGCCCAGATTTGTGGATCAGGTACCGTTCTCAACGCAGGTAAATGGTCACTGAACCACAGTGGGGTATGCAAATGTATAATGGACTGATTTTGCTTCTTAGTTGCTATGTCCCAAATTTTCTGGTGATGCTTTAACATTCCTGTATTGAAACGTGCTGTATCATGTTTATACTGTCCTTGTCATGACCTTGCAGTAATACATTCAATACCTGTCTGTCTCTTACCTGGTCTGTGTATCAGCCTTGAGGCTTGTACTCTCACACCTGCATGCTTAAGTAATCTTCCCTCTGTGTGGCTCCACCCTAGCCTCAACAGGAACCACTATTTAACACCGTGTTCTCAAAGCCTGCCTTACCGTGCAATATTGTGTGTTTGGCTTCCTGTTTGCCGTGTGCTCTAAGTTTGTCTCTGTCTCTGTTACCGATCTTGGCGTGTTCCCGACTATTCCTGTCTGCTTGTGACCCTGACCTTTGGCGCGTTCTCGACTATCCCTGTTTGCCTGTGACCCTGACTTTTAGCGTGTTCTCTGTTATCCTTGTCTGCTAGTCACCCCGACATTTGGCTACCTCCTTACTATTCCTTGCTGTCCTGGGCTGCTGTTTCCTCTCCATCCTCCTGTAGCCTACCGTGAGCGTGAGCTGGAAGACCCTGGGGGCCGCGACCTGGAGCCAGTTGCAGCCCAGTCCATCCTCACCACTAGAGGCTCTGGTGAACACCAACTGGCTCTTAGACTCCGCACCCTGGGGAATCTATGCTCTAACTCACTGTGGAATCCGTGTTGGTGCTCCAGGGGACCTGCCTTCCTGAACCACCCCGAGTTCCATCTGCAGCAGTCAGCCTTAGGGTCCACTATCATAGCGGTGCACTCCTGACCCCAACAGGGTGCATCTGTCACCTGGATACAGGTGACCTGACAGTCCTTTTCTAAGAATTTCCTGGATAGGAGTGAGTAGCGGATTTCCCATTCCATCGCATACTAAAGACCTATATCTTTGAGATTCTGAGGTGTTAAGGTAGTATATATGCGATAGTTGCGATGCCACATAGTAATCCTGTATATCAGGAAGGGAACACCCTCCTTCAAGAGTGGAGTTTTTAAGAATATTGCATGCTATCTTGTGCCTGCCTTGTCCCCACACAAAGGAGTTCAAGATAGCCTCCATTTGTTTAAATACTTTAAATGGAATATACAAGGGAGCATGCCATATCATGTATAGAATTTTGGGCAGTAGAATCATTTTTATTAAATTGATTCTGCCCATGACTCCCAGTGGTAGTCTTGCCCAGGTTTGTGTCTTAGATTTGATAATCGCAAATAAGGGTTCTACATTTAGGGCCACATACTCCTTGAGATTCCTAGTAATTTGAATCCCCAGATATTTAATCTCCGCTACTCTCTGTAAGGGAAGTTCTGGATTTACAGCTGTTGGGGGAAATTGATCTATGGGGAGGATTTGTGATTTTCCCCAATTAATGCGCAGTCCGGAGTATTTTTCCATATTCTCTATAATTTTCAATGCTGCTTGTAAAGAGGGACCCTGATCAGCCAGGTAAAGTAGAGTGTCGTCTGCGTATAAGCCTATTTTTTCCCATGAATCTCCCCGTCTAAGACCTATTATTTCTGGGCTTTCCATAATAGCTATGGCCAAGGGTTCAGCTGCAAGAGCATACAACAGGGGTGATAGAGGGCAACCCTGCCTTGTGCCCCTTTCCAAGGAAATTTGGTCAGATAGCCACCCATTCACAAACACCCGTGCCTTTGGGGTCTGGTAGAGAAGCTGGACCCACCTTATGAAGATGGGACCAAAACCATAGCAGCGTAGGCATTCCCACAGGTAGGCCCATTCGGCAGAATCAAATGCCTTGGCCGTGTCAAGGGCCATTACCACTCTAGTTCCTGTGTTATCATGGTGGGCTTGCAGGTTAAACAGTCTCCGGATATTCATTGCTGTGTTCTTTCCTGGCATAAAACCGGTTTGATCCGGATGGATCAAGGAAAGAATAACTGTGTTCAATCTAGAGGATAGAATTTTGGCTAATATCTTGATGTTAACTGGCAGTAGTGAAATAGGGCGGTATGATTCTGGGTAGTGGGGATCTTTACCTGGTTTGGGGAGAACTATAATTTGGGCCCCCTGCACTGATGGGGGGAGTATACCCAATTCATATATTGGGTGAAATAGGGTCTTTAATTTTGGAATAAGTATTTCGGAGTATGTGGTATAAAACTCCAGGGGTAGTCCATCTAGCCCAGGGACTTTGGATTTGGCCAATTGGGAGATTGCTATGGCGATGTCCTGAGTAGTTATGGGAGCCTCTAGTGCCTGAAATTGTTCTGGATTTATATGTGGAAATTGTATTGTGTGTAGGTACTCTCAAATTTCTTGGGGCGTGTACATACATTGTGAACGATAAAGTTCTCCATAAAAGCTTAAGAACTGGTTGGCCACTAGCGTGGGGTCTGTAATAAGCGTTCCATCTGACCCAAGCAGAGACACCACTATTGGTGGTTTGTCCTCTAAATGTGCCAGGTAGGCCAGCATTTTCCCTGCCCTATCTCCATGCTCGTATATTCTAGTCTTACAAAAAAATAAACATTGTTTGGCTTTTCCCAGCCTGTATAGGGCGGTCCAGGTATGGGTTCATTGTCATATTAAAATCCCCCATCCAGACAGCTGGGACCGTCGGAAATTGGGCCATAAAAGATAGGCCCTCCCTGACCACCTCCGAGCTGTAAGGAGCAGGGACATAACACGCAAGCAGCAATACAGGCATTCCCCCTATGGTGGCATGAAAAATAAATATCTGCCCTGGTGGTCTGACTCCATGGATATAAGCTCAAATGGGGTATTTTTAGTTACCATTAAGGTAACCCCTCTGGAAAAATTAGTGTGTGTGCTGTGGTACACCCATCCAATCCAGGGACGTTTCAGTGCGGATCGTAGGTGACCAGTGATATGAGTTTCAGTTAGAACTATTACATTTGCTTTCTGCGATTTTAGATATGTAAGGGCTGCTGTGCGTTTGATTTTATCTCTCATTCCCCTTACATTCTAAGTCAGGAATTTAATTGTACCTCCCAACTTTTTGAGATGGGAATGAGGGACACCTATCAGCAAAAGTATGCAGGCATAGGACACAACCCTTGCCACGCCCCATTAAAGGAGAATTTTACAAAAAAAAAAGATTGGTCAAACCCACAAGTGCTTTTTTTACCAATAATATTCCTTTATATTGACTTTTGAAATTTACAAATGCAACAATTTAGAAATCAGATGAAAGGTTTAGCCCTGGAAAACACTTTTTGATAGATAAAACGTGCATTTTATATACAACTATATAGATCAGACCAAAATGAGGGACAAATGAGGAGGAATGAGGGACAGAGGGACGTTGCTCCAGAGAAAGTCCCTTAAAATCAGGGACAGTTGGGAGCTATGGTAATCCATTGTCGCCAGAGTCAAGAGAGCACCTCACAAGGTTCCTGGGAGCGTTTGTTTTTTAAAGCCTATACTGTATCAATGAGATTCAAACTTCCCAGGCATGTTTACATTTGTTTGGTGGCTGGGAGAAATGGGTTGATATGTTTTTACATAATGTTTTCTGCATGTGAAAAACAGTAAGGAATCTGCAGTTGTTGTTTTTGGAAACACCTCTTCAGCATCACATGCAGGACTTCCAGACCCCCAGGTTTTTAATGGGAGTGAAGGGCGGGAGTGAAGGGGACTGGTGCACTATTATTATTATTATACAGGATTTATATAGCGCCAACAGTTTACGCAGCGCTTTACAATATAAAAGGGAGACAATACAGTTATAATACAATAAAATACAAGAGGATTAAGAGGGCCCTGCTCAGAAGAGCTTACAATCTAATAGGGTGGGGCAGGTGGTACAAAAGGTTGTAACTGTGGGGAATGAGCTGGTGGAAGTGGTAGGAGATTAGTTGGAGACATGATAGGCTTTCCTGAAGAGATGAGTTTTCAGGGATCGCCTGAAGGTAGCAAGAGTAGGGGATAGCCAGATAGATGAAGGTAGTGAGTTCCAGAGGATGGGACAGGCTCTGGAGAAATCCTGGAGACGAGCATGGGAGAAGGATATAAGAGAGCTTGAAAGCAGGAGGTCTTGAGAAGAGCGGAGAGATCAATTTGGGTGATATTTGGAGACAAGATTAGTGATGTAGCTCGGGGCAGAGTTGTGAATGGCTTTGTATGTTGTGGTTAGTATTTTGAATTTAATTCGCTGGGTGATTGGGAGCCAGTGTAGGGATTGGAGTAGAGGGTTGGCAGACACTGAGCGGTTGGTAAGGTGGATAAGTCTGGCAGCAGCATTCATGATAGACTGAAGAGGGGATAGCCTATGGAGAGGTAAGCCAATGAGAAGGGAGTTGCATTAGTCAAGGCGAGAGATAACAAGGGAGTGAATGAGGAGCTTGGTGGTTTCATTTGTTAAAAAGGGGCGAATTTTAGAGATGTTACGGAGGTGAATTCTACAAACTTTTGACAACGATTGGATTTGAGGCTGAAATGACAAGTCAGAGTCTAGGATTACACCTAGTACCCTGGCGTGAGGGGAGGGACTGATGGTTGCATTGTTGGTTTTGATGGAAAAGTCATGGAGGGGGCACGGGCGGGGGGAATATTAATAGCTCAGTTTTAGAGAGATTTAGTTTAAGGAAGTGGTGCGACATCCATGCTGATATGTCAGTTAGTAAGTTAGTAATGCGAGAGGAGACTGAAGGAGTGAGGTGAGGAGTAGACAGATAGATTTGGGTGTCATCAGCGTATAAGTGGCATTGGAAGCCGTGGGCAGTTATTAAGTGACCAAGGGAGGAGGTGTAGATAGAGAAGAGAAGGGGTCCAAGAACTGAGCCTTGGGGGAGCCCCAAAGAAAGGGGCAATGGAGAGGAGGAGACAGAGTTGTAGGTGACACTGAAGGAGCGCTGTGATAAATAGGCAGAGAACCAGAATAGAGCAGAATCTCGGAGGTCAAGGGAATGTAGTTTACTGAGAAGGACCGGGTGGTCAACAGTATCAACGGACGCAGTGAGATCAAGTAGTAGGAGTATGGAGTACTGGCTGTTGGTTTTAGCAGTTAGTAAATCGTTAGTGAGTTTTAGTAAGGCAGTTTCCGTGGAGTGCTGCGAGCGAAAGCCAGACTGTAAGGGGTCAAGAAGGTTATTTTAATTGAGGTAGGAGCTAAGACGGTTGTAGACTAATGCCCCGTACACACGGTTAGATTTTCCGACGGAAAATGTGTGATAGGACCTTGTTGTCGAAAATTCCGACCGTGTGTAGGCTCCATCACACATTTTTCATCGGATTTTCCGACGCACAAAGTTTGAGAACAGGCTATAAAATTTTCCGACAACAAAATTCGTGTTGGAATTTCCGATCGTGTGTACACAAATCCGACGCACAAAGTGCCACGCATGCTCAGAATAAATAAAGAGATGAAAGCTATTGGCTACTGCCCCGTTTATAGTCCCAACCTACGTGTTTTACGTCACTGCGTTCAGAATGATCGGACTTTCCGACAACTTTGTGTGACCGTGTGTATGCAAGACATGTTTGAGCCAACATCCATCGGAAAAAATCCTAGGATTTTGTTGTCGGAATGTCCGATCAATGTCCGACCGTGTGTACGGGGCATAAGCGTTCTGGAAGTTTAGAGGTGAATGGGAGCAATGAGATGGGTCTTAAGTTGTTCAGGTTGGTAGGGTCCAGTGAGGGCTTTTTAAGAATGGTAGTGATCTGCGCATGTTTTAGAGGGGAGGGAAAGATGCCACTAGAGAGGGAGAGATTGAAGATGTGGGTGAGGGAGCATAGGATAGAAGAAGAGGGTGACCGTAGTAGTTGTGAGGGAACAGGATCCAAGGGACAATTGGTTAGGTGGGCATCCGAGAAAATTTTTGTAACCTCTTCAGTAGTAGCCAATTCAAAAGAGGAGAGTGTTGAATGTGCTGCTAGGCAAGGTATGTTGGGTGGGGAAGACGTACGCACAGTGGAGAGCAGTGCCTGAATGAGGAACCAAAATAATGAGTCTGTGCTGCCTGTATGAATTTCCATGTTCAATAACAGAAGAGTACCATTTTATTTAAGTCTTTATTTAAAATATTTTTTATTTGTTATAATATAAATAAACATATAAATAATGTAATGCCTGTTAGTAAAAATAATGTGGTTTATTGAGGAATGTTGATTTACTAAAATAGTTTTCTCTTGGTTTACAATTATATTAAAGTCACAGAAATATCTTATGGCATACAGGATACTATGCCCTAACCTTTTTGTCAGCTAGTGAGCATTGATTTGTGCGTACATACAGTGGCCACCTGTTGGTCGCCCAACCTTTTTTAATGCTTTTCTGCCTTGCCGTGACAGAGCATTCCTATTTTACCTGGTGGGGAGTTTACAGAAAGCAAAAATCAGCGCTTTTCATCCACTGTGTAAAATATAGCAATAGAAACATGGATTTTGTCAGGCTTGGCTTCCTACCTCATGTTTGGTAAACTGCCACAGAGAACAGGTGGCTTCTGCTTCAGTAACACATGTGGGAGGGTTGCGCAGAACGAAGAAACAAAGAGACTTCTTTATAAGAAAACAGAATCATTTCTGAAATACATTTAGCCATGGCTAACATATTTATGGATTTTTCAAGGTTTCAGGTTTGTGCCAAGTTATTTTCAGCTTAGGTGGGTTATTTAGCTGCAGCATAGCCAGAGCTAGAACCTACCACATAAAGAGATAATCCATTTACATCACAACATAGACTAGCATGTGGATTTTGGGTATTCTATAAATACTGAGCCACCATATTGATTTTCTGCACAATCGTTTCATTTTAGATTTATAATACAAGACTGAATTAAGTGGGAAAAAATATGGAAAAGCCTTGCCAACACAAGACAACAGTGCTTTAGGATCCTTCACTACTGTCAGTATGTATAGCTATGGTACAGGATGACCCATTGTGTGACCATCTGTTCATTACCACCACGTAAGCTTGTGCCAGGGTGTTCCTGCTTAGTCAGTATAATTAAGGGAAGTAAGCCCTGTTACCCTGCAGCAAGAAATATGGCGCTGTAACTGGCAAATAAAAACAATTATAGACCATGGTGTGGTTAAATGGCAAGCCCCCATCTTCAGTTTAGCATCACCAAACCAAACCATCCATTAAAACAATCATCAATTACAATATACAAATAGTTTCTACATTATATATTATCACAACCATTTTCAAAATTATTAAAACATAATCTAATCTTGAAATTGAGACACTGGACTTTACCTAATTGACAAGGAGATCACGCAGGAGTTCATACTAATGCCGCGTACACACGACCGGTTTTGCCGTCAGAATAAACTCCGAAGGTTTTTCCAACTGAATTCCATTCAAGTGGTCTTGCCTACACACGGTCAAACCAAAGTCCGACCAAAGTCCGACTGTCCAAAACGAGGTGACATACAGCGTGTACGACGGGACTAGAAAAAGGAAGTTCAGTAGCCAATAGCTTCCGTCTCGTACTTGCTTCAGAGCATGCGTCGTTTTTGGTCCGTCGGAACAGAATACAGACGCGCGGTTTTCCCGATAGGAATTAGTTCCGTCGGAAATATTTAGAACATGTTCCATTTCTAGGTCAGTCAGAATATTTTGAAAAAAAAAATCTGATGAGGCATACACACGATCGGAATAGACGATGAAAATCTTCCGTCTGACTTTTTCTGTCAGACATTCTGCTTGTGTGTACGCGGCTTAACACAACATTAACGTAACGAGTGCATCCCAGGAGAAAGGTTACAGAATTCTTTTGAGGTGGTAAATATGCACATATACTCTTCACAAAATCTAGAACAACCTCTCAAATACATGTCTGAGATGGAATTTGGCAGATGGCACTATGATAGACATATAGCAGGGATGCCCATACTAATAAACTTCTAGAGAAAAATATACACTTATACAATTTTGTTACAGGTATGACCCTTAGGAATACTCTGGTACTGTACTATCTATCATTTCTAGAGCCTCTCCCAATGGACTATATGCCCTGGGCAGATTTTTTTGCAGCTGCCAGAGCAGTGATTCCAAGGCAATGAAAATAAGGCACATTTCCTTTCATTGGAGAATAGATGGGAAAGCTATAATGCCCTATGCAAAAGAAATACTTTACAGTGCAAAATTGACAATCCCAATTCAGTAACATGAGGCTTGTTTTGATTCTGTTTATGTGATCAAGTGTATTCAGGGTCATGATATATGGATCCATGCCTTGAGATAGTCGAACCAATAGTCAAGGGTCTTTGACATAGAGGGGTTAATTTACTAAAATTGGAGAGTGCAAAATCTGGTGAAGCAACCTTTTGTCTTGAATTGTATTGTGCTGTCCCCTTTATATTATAAAAACGATGTGCAAACTGTTGGGTTTATATAAATCCTGTATAATAATAATATCACTTGTGACAGACTCACCCGGGACAGAGGCTATTGGAGGGGACTGCATGTGAGCCTCTTGCCAACAGATTATGGGCCCTGGATTTTAAGGGAACAATACTCTGCAAGGTGAATTAGAAACCCAGTCTGATCTGTACTAATCAGACTCAATCGTGTATATATGTATATATTGTATGTTGTCTCATTCTGTTGTGGACTCTTTGCTGTGGTCATTTGGGATGTGTGTCCCTGTAGAGGGAGGGGGGATTCCTCCAGCAGCCCCCCTGCTACTAAGACTGATTCATAATGCTGGGACAAATACTGTTAGGAGATGCTGATGTCAATTCCAGCCACCTGTCTGTCTGTTGCCTGCTGGAATGTGTTTATTGTAAATAAGTCTAGTATGGGATCTAAGAGTCATTAGATCCCCATTGTTGTTTGTGTTAATTAACTCTGCTATTGTGTTGATTTGTGATAATGTTGATTGTGTTTTCTGAGCTACAAGACGGCCAGTCTGGCCTAAAGGTCATGACTGAGTCATCTAGGCTGTCTAAAGGGATTAGTTAATTAGCTCATGTTAATTAGGTTTCTGGTCACAGGTGTATGTTCAGAGTAATATGAGCAGGAGGTATACACCTCCTCTTTTACTGTATAAAAGAGCCTGTATTCCTTTCAATAAAACAGATCCCTGTTTGAACTTACATACAGCCTGCCTGGTGTTTGTTCTGAGCTATCACAACTGGATTCGAACGGCACATAGCTGTAGTTCAAGTCCCGGAGCATTGGATGACTGAACCATCAGATGTTACGATCTGCAATCTGATTCTATAGCCACAGAGGAGTGTCGGGAGAGTGGAACCGAGCGAGCAGGGGCTCATTACATCACTATCCTGAGGTTTGAGGAACTTGGCTTACCAGTGTGACATACACAGATTCACCCTCCCACCTTCCCCCAATACTCTTTCTCCCCAAATCCCCTCAATCCCCCTAACTACCCTCTCCTTGCTTTCCTTTCTCCCATCCTCTTCTTCTGCTATATCCTCTTCTCTCTCTTCTCACCTTTTTCACTTCTTCCCGGGATGCCTACAAGCCTTTTTCTCCATCAGAAAGTTTACTGCTACTGGAGACGCCCGTGTGGATATTTTCACCATCCACATGTTTGAGGTACTGATATTAAATGGAAAGAATAGGGGTTGAATTACAGATCCAGTTTCTATCACAGAATGACCATATTTGAATAATATAAGGAAGCTTATGGCTAAACAGTTCCGCAAGTATACCAGAATTTAAAAAATCCATAAAATGAAAAAAAATTCTATTTCCTCCAAGTACACATTTCCTTACAACACTTCTTTCCGTGCATATGGGCAAAAAAAATCTGTGTATGAAGAGATGCATCTTGATAACCTAGTGCTTTTTTTTCTGAGATAGCCCTCCCATTTCTGGTGAATATACAGTAAGTGTGAATGTATGGTGAATACAGGCTGTCATGTACAGAGATCAGGGATGGAGACAAGTATGTATCTTTGTGCAGTTCATGGGGTCTGTCATTTGCACTGCAGCAATGTCCTGAATTACAAGGGCCTTCCTGCACACAGCAGTCAATATTCTGGCTGAAGCATCTCATTGCATTCTTACAGATATAGTTATCTGCTTGTGTGGAGCCTTCTATTAATAATGAGTGATGTACTCCTGCTATTTTTCTAGAATATTTAATTATAAGCACTTTTATAAAAGGATTTAAATACTACCAAATACAAAGGAGGAGAGACAGGCTACACATGCTCAGCTGCCTCACATGTTGTCATCCCACAGATATATAGAAAATACATTGAGAAACAAAATTTTATTGGAAAAATTTCAGGAAACAGAAAACTGAAAACCTTTTTGAAAATTACAATTTATTTTTATATACAGTACAAAGAAAATAATACATATCAAAAATCCCTTTAAAACCGAGCACATGGATATACATTACAGTGTATATTATGTATGAGTATTAGACTATAACAGTATAATTTGTGTATCACAATATGCTCAGAACCCTCGAGTGTTTTGCTGCTGGATCTACTCCTTCGGGAAAGGGCAGGTACGCATGTACTCTAGGTACACTACATGAGTATGTACATACTGTATATATGCGTCACAATGATTGCAAGCATAGTATAATATTTTGTAAGTTGTCACTCTAAATTTGACTACACTATGCTTACAATCATTGTAGGTTTGTTTAACTACTTGAGCTCCAAAAGGTCTTACCTCTTCATAACCAGAGCATTTTTTGCTTTTCAGCACTGTGTTACCTTAACTGGCAATTGCACAGTCAATTCGGTTATAAAACATATCCAATAAAAAAAAAAAAAAACAAATAAAAATGTAATTTCTTCATACATTTAAGCCAAAATGTATTCTGCTTTATGTCTTTGGTAAAATAAAAATCACAATAAGTTAATATTAATTGGTTTGTGCGAAAGTTATAGAGTCTACAAACTAAGGTATATATATTTAATAGAATTTACGCAGCCATGACATTATACTAGTAATGGCAGTCATCAGCGACATAGTGGGACTGTGATAGTGCGGCGGGACAAACTGACACTAGCTGACGCTGGCTGGGAGGTACACTGACACCAATAGTGACACTAATACAGTTATCAGTGCTAATACTGTACAGTATCACTATACTAATGACACTGGCTTGGAAGAGGTTAACATCTAGGAGCAATCAAATGGTTAACTGTGTGCCTAACAATGTGTAATGTGTGTAGTATGTGCTGCTTTTACTTAAATGTCTAGCTGTTTTTTCAAGAAACAGCCAGGTCACTGTTCAAAGTACAGTTCAGTAAACACAGAACTCTGTGTGAGATTGGCCAGAGCTGATCAGCTAACTTCAGCCACAATCATTAGCTGAAATCAGATGGCAAACTTGTTCTGGGTCCACAGCACCGGTTGGCAGGAAAAAAAAAAAAAAAATTATATAAATAAACTTTTGATCAGGGTCATTTGGGTAGTTTCTGTCGTCATTATGATTTAAAAGATGTAAAAGTTGATTGATAATAAATGGCTTGAGCCAAACCTTAACCTTGAGTGAAAGGAAAGTTTTCGTGTTATCATTCATATTCTCTGAAAAATGGGCAAGAAATCATAAATTCTGATTTAAGATGGTGGGTGTTGCAATTTTTTATGTCATCTGGTATTTGCGCAGCGGCTTTTCAAACACAAATTTTTGGGAAAAAAGTACACTTTAGTGCACACAATATAATACCTAATTTAAAAAAAAAAATATTAAAGATTATGTCACACTGCATAAATAGATATATGGGTAAATTCGATGGCTGAGCCCCGGAAAATGGCGGAAGGTGGGGGAAAGGGGGGCTTTCCACCTCCTGTGAAAGTGATTCAGCATCTAATCAGCCGCTAGAATTGCTTTTACCTAAAAGAGCATCGCCAGCTGAAAAAAAAGATACTGGATAATGCCTGTAGGTGCAGGCATCATCCTGGTATATTCCCTTCAACCTGGCTATGTACAGATACTTAGCGGAGGCCAAAGTGGTCAGATCCTTTTTCTTGTGTTCCATAAAAATAGCTTTTGTAATAAAAATATTGCAAATATGACAATACAGGTTTTTCCACAATGCCAAAATCATAGGTTCAGGTAATGTTTGCAATGTATACTAAAATATTAGTTTTTTTTTTGTTGCACATATATATATATATATATTGTGTGTATATGTGTATGTGTGTTTGTGTATATATGTATGTGTGTGTATATATATATATATATATATATATATATATATAATGAAAATATATATAATCATGTTAGATTTTTTTATACTGAATCATCAAGATAATTCCAGAGAATTGAGAAAGAATTGGCTGCATATGTAGTGTGAATGCAATAAATCCTTTCGTTTTAAAGCCCAGCCTTATAAAATATAAGCAAGAATGTGGCAGTGATATCATTACACTGCACAATGGAAGAACAGCGGTTACCGTGGTTACTGAGGTAACTCATTGGTTACAATATTATCAAGATGGATTGAAATGCATCCATTGTTCTACTACCTGGAGAAATCAATGTCTGGCCATGCAGTAACACCACAGCTTTGCAGTGGCAGGAAATCTCCGCGCTCATACTGTACATGCTTACATGTATAAATTTTGCCTACATCTTTACTGCCTTCCCTGTGGTATTTACACATTTCTATACGGCATTGTATTTGTTCTGGGTCTTGCATATTTCAGCAGAAGCTGGATTATGGGAAATGCTATAAATTTATATTTGCAAGTTTTTTTTATACAAATGAGTCTTGCTACTTCTGAATAGATAAATATATTATACAGAATATTTTACAGCTTTATATTTATCATATGTGTAGTGAAAAGCCCTCATTCTCTACTTCATTACAGTATGTATTGCTATGTATTTATTTATTTTTGTGTAGCAAAATACAATTAGAAAAAGGTTTTTATGTTTAACATTTGAGGAAACTTAAGAAATGTTATTTTATCTCAATTTTATAAGATACAAATAATTAAATTAATATATAAAAATAAAATAAAAACATAGTTAATTGATATGCATTACAATATATAGTATATGGATCTTAGATCATAAAAGTTTAATTTGTGTACTGTACCATAACTTGCGTAGAACTCTTGTTGATGCATCTTGAGGCTGGACCTGCTTCTTCAGGACAGGGTAAGTATGCAAAGGAGAAATTGTTTCGAACATACGATACATCTAGAAACAACATACAAATGTCCATAAAAAATAAAAAAAATGGAGTGGCCATCTCAGTCTCCTGACCTCAATATCATTGAGTCACTCTGGGGAGATCTCAAACATGCAGTTCATGCATAACAGCCCAAGAATTTACAGGAACTGGAGGCTTTTTGCCAAGAGAAATGGGCAGCTTTACCATCTGAGAAGATAAAGAGCCCCATCCACAAATACCACAAAAGACTTCAAGCTGTCATTGATGTTAAAGGGGGCATTACACGGTATTAAAAACTGGGGTGTATAAACTTTTGATCAGGGTCATTTGGGTAGTCTCTGTTGTCGTTATGATTTAAAAAGAGTAAACACAGTTGAATAATAATAAATGGCTTTAGCCAAACACTAACCATGAGTGAAAGAAATGTTTATGTGTTATCATTCATATTCTCTGAAAAATGGCCAAGAAATCATAAATTCTGCCAATATATATATTATTATTATTTTTTAAATGTTTTTTTTTTATTGTTTGGGGGTTCTAAGCAATTTTATAGCAAAAAAAAAAAAAAAGCTCTGTGAAATGGTTTTGCACAGAGCAGCCCCAATCCTCCTCACCCTTTGGCATGAAAGGGATAAATGAAAAGTTAAATAAAAAAATAGAATGCAGTCCCTCCTCCCTTTGGGTCTTTTAGGGGGAACCTCACACCAAAAAAAGATGATGTGAGGTTCCCCCAAAATTAATACCAGACTCTTACCTGAGCATGCAGCCCAGGAGACCAGAAAATGGTGTGGGGATAAGCGTGAGGCCCCCCTCCTGAATAATACCAGGCCACATGCCCTCAACATGGGGGGGTTGAGATTTGGAGGGGGACCCCCAAAGCACCATGTTCCCATGTTGATGAGGACAAGGGCCTTATCCAAATCTGGAAACCCCCCAGATCCTGACCCCCGATGTGAGAGTATGAATATGGGGTACATAGTACATACATAAAAAAAAGATGGCTAAAGTAAGAAAAAACCTGGAGCCACTTTTTGACAAGACTTTTATTAAAAAAAGGAAAAAAAAAAGTCTGATAAAAAAAAAGAAAACCCACAAGAATAAAAAAGATACACACCCAACACTTGGCTCCCACTGATTGACAGCTCCACTTACAACCTCTGCTAAATAAACTAAGGGGCAAGATCACCCGGTGATGTCGCCCTTTGTGACGTAGTCAGCCCAGCATGCCCCAGTCAATGACAGCGCAAGTGATTGGGGTCACCCAGTGACATGAGCAAGTGACCCCCCCACCTTAGCTTAGTTAGCAGTATTTGGAAACTGGAGCGGTCAGTCGACAAGAGCCAAGCATCGGGTGCGGACCTTTTTCTTTTTTTTCCTTGTGGGTCGGCGGGCGGCTTTCATCGTGATTGATGCTGGATTTACTTTGCGGTACTTTTTTTTTCATTTTTTTTAGTAAAAGACTTGTAAAAAACTTTTTTGAGTGAATGAGTATGGGGTACTATGTACCCCATACTTATTTACATAAGGGGCAGGATCTGGGGGCCCCCTTGTTATAGGGGGCTTCCAGATTCCACTAAGTCACCCCCACATCCCCTGAACTACTGGGCCAGGGTTGTGGGGAAGAGGAACTCATCCTCATCAACATGGGGACCAGATTTTTTGGGGGAGTCCCCCCACATGTTGGGGGCACATAGCCTGCTATGTTGCAGAAGGTGGGACTCACGTTCTTCCCCCACCTTTCCTAGTCTGCTGGGCTGCACATTTAGATAAGGGTCTCGTACAGGTTTTAGGGGGGACCTCATGCCATTTTTTTTATTTTAGGCGTGAAGATACCCCCAAAATCCATACCAGACCTGAAGGGCCTTGTAATAACTGGGGCTGCGGACTGCACGTAATTTTTTTACTCTGAACCTTTTTGTTTACATTCTGCTGTCAGCAGGGATGACCCGCTGACAGCAAATGAGTCATGATTTTTAATGCTTTTGTTTACATTTTATTTTTTGTGAATTGACTCTTAACTAGGTTTATGTGGTATGTACTGAGCTGTTCTTATTTTTTGGTAAATACTGCATAAACTTATAGTGAATAGAGTATTCAATACTGCAGGCGATGTTTGGATACAAAGCATTGCATTTGGTGGATTGAGTCCAATATTCCCTACCTAGCAAATTTGGCATAAGCTTTATTTTAATCAGCAAAAGTGTACCACTAAAGCAATTCCGCATGAATTGCAACTCAATTTAAAGGCCATCACTTTTATTTATAAATGTGTTAATTATAACAATCTTAATGTTCACAGTTTAGTTTTCACACTTTTGTCACTATGTTACAATGGTGATATTCTCCAATTAGATCCCTATTTCTTAAATTCTATACATGCAGATAAAAATAAGTCCAAGTTAGGTTTAGTTCTAGGTTCACATCTATGTGGCTGCACTTGATGCGTTTTTCATGCACATTTTGCAGTACGTTTTGCATTTTTAAACCCTCATTTTTTTATGCATTTTTGCATGCAGTTTTCATGCATTTTGCGTTTTTTCTCTTTACCCACTTCAGCCCCTGGAAGGATTTCCCCCTTAATGACCAGGCCATTTTTTGCGATACGGCACTGTGTCGCTTTAACTGACAATTGCTCGGTCGTGCGCCGCTGTGCCCAAACAAAATTGATGTCCTTTTTCCCCCCACAAATAGAGTTTTTCTTTTGATGTTATTTGATCACCCCTGCGGTTTTTATTTTTTTTGCGCTATAAACCAAAAAAAAATGCAACAATTTTGAAAAAAAGCACAATATTTTGCAGTTTTTGCTATAATAAATATCCCAAAATTAAAAAAATAAATAAAATTTTTTCCTCAGTTTAGGCCGATATGTATTCTTCTACTATATTGTATTCATTATTGATTGGTTTGCGCAAAAGTTACAGCGTCTACAAAATAGAGGATAGATTTATGTCATTTTTATTGTTATTTTTTTTTTACTACTAATGGCGGTGATCTGCGATTTTTATCTGGATTGCGACATTGCAACGGACAGATAGGACACTTTCTGCTATAATACATATCTAAAAAAATATATAAAAAACAAATGTATTCATCAGTTTAGGCCAATATGTATTCTGCTGCATATTTTTGGTAAGAAAAAATTTGCAAGTATATATTGATTGGTTTGCGCAAAAGTTATAGCGTCTACAAAATAGGGGATAGATTTATGAACTTTTAAAATGTTTTTACTGGTAATGGCGGCGATCTGCAATTTTTAGCTGGACTGTGACAATGCGGCAAACAAATCTGACCCCAAGTGACACTTTTTGGGGACCGGTGACATTATTACAGCGATCAATGCTAAATAAATGCACTAATTATTGTATAAATAACACTGGCAGGGAAGGGGTTAACACTAGGGAGCAATAAAGGGGTTAACTGTGTTCCCTGGGTATGTTCTAACTGTGTGGGGGATGGGTTTACCAGGACAACACAGAGATATCGCTGTTCCTGATCACTAGGAACAAAAGAGCTCCATGTTGTCCCCTGTCAGAACGGGGATCCGCCTTGTTTACATAGGCAGGTCCCCATTCTGCCTCTCTGTGGAGCGATCGCGGGTGAAGGGCAGTGGGCAGGCTCTCCAGGTGACGTCACCAGATGACCACGCCCCGTGGCCAAATAAGAGATGCCAGACAGCGGGCAACAACACAACAGAGGAAGACAGCCACAGAAGAAGAACAGCTTTTTTTTGCGGGTAACCGGTGGCGAGGAAGAAGACAGCAGTGGGAGAAGAAGGCAGCGAGAGAAGACAGCACCGGGAGAAGACGGCACCGGGAGAAGACGGCATCGGGAGAAGACGGCATTGGGAGAAGACCGCTCGGGGAGAAGACAGCTCGGAGCTATTTTTCTAATAAACGACTTGTCAAAAAACACCTTTTTTTCACATTTCACTGCTTTTTGGGGTGAATGGGTAGGGGTACAATGGACCCGATACCCATTCACATAAGGGGAGGGGCCGGGATCTGGCTTCCAGATTAAGATAAGCCCCCCCACCCGCAGAGCCTGACAACCATCTTCCAGGGTTGTGGGAAGAGGCCCTTGTCCCCATCAACATGGGGGCAAGATGCTTTGGGGGGGCATCCCCTCCCTTTCCTGACCTGCTGGGCTGCATGCTCAGATAACGGTCTGGTAAGGATTTCGGGGGGAACCCCACGCCATTTTAAGAAAAAGCTTTGGCAAGGGGGGGTCCCCTCAAATCCATACTAGACCCGAAGGACCTGGTATGGACCTGGCTCCACGCCTTTTTTTTTCCCGAAAATTTCTTTTTTTAAATTTTTTTTTCTTTTACATTCAGCTGTCAGCGGGGACCGCGTTGACAGCTGATGACTCACCGGTTGTTAAGGACGCGGCGGCCGGATCACTGGCCCCCTCTTTAGCAACCAGCTGTATACAGTGATTTAAACAGAAAAATAAAAAGCACAAAACACATGAAAAATCGCAAAACAAACACAACACTTGCATTTCTGGTGCGATTCCATTGAAGTCTATTACTTCAAAACAAAACACGGAAAAAAAGGTGTGAATGTGTCCCATAGGAAACCATGTTAAATGGACTGTAGTGCATTTCTGCAAATTGCAAAATACACAAAAAACGCATAGGTGTAAACCTAGGGTCAATCTGGATTGAGATGTTAGTGTTAGAATCAAACATGTTACTTTGTCAAAAGTCAAGAATGTAAAGCTCTGTGTGTGAGCATATAGAAAATTTGAATTATGGGTACTGTAATGCCGCGTACAGACGATCGGACATTCTGACAACAAAACCGTGGATTTTTTTCCGACGGATGTTGGCTCAAACTTGTCTTGCATACACACAGTCACACAAATGTTGTCGGAAATTCCAAATATCAAGAACGCGGTGATGTACAACACGTACAATGAGCCAAGTAAAAAGAAGTTCAATAGCCAGTGCGGCTCTTCTGCTTGATTCCAAGCATGCGTGGACTTTTGTGCGTCGGAATTGTGTAACACGCTCAGAATTTCCGACAAGTCTTCGTGATGGAAAATTTGAGAACCAGCTCTTAAACAGTTGTTGGCGGAAATTCTGACAGCAAATGTCCGATGGAGCATACATACGGTCAGAATTTCCGACAACAAGCTCACATTGAACATTTTTTGTCGGAAATTTTGATCGTCTGTACGCGGCATTACTGTGGATATATACAATTATGTCTTTACACAATGCTATTGTCTACGTGAGCATCCTTTAATGCATCCCCAAACATCATTTACACATTTACAATGCCACTCCTGCTAAACTGGTGCCAAACGTAAACCCATTGTAACTCTGTGGCCACTGTTTGTTAATATGATCAATGCACAACTGTATTCAAAAAATGATGCATCACAGACATCCCAGCCTGCAAAAACACATTTTAGGGAGGTGGGACTTTGCGCCCGCAAACACTGCCCTCCTGCGGCAAAATATTATTTAAATCACTTCTCAAAATTTTTTCGCAGTGCTTCTGGGGAAGTGGGTGGGGGTTGGGTGGCAGTGGATGGTGTCAGCTGTTTTTACTGTTAATAATTGATTTTTTTACATTTTAATTTATTTTTATTTTTTTTCACAATGCTTTTTTACATTTTTTTACACTTTCTCATTTTTTAGAATTTTTTTACAATATTTTATTTTTTATTTTTGGGGGGGCTTTGGTGAGATGTCAGGGGTCTAAACAGACCCCTGACATCTCCCCTTTGAGACAGACAAAGGGACTGAGGACACAGATTCCCCAGTCCCTTTCTCAGCACTAAAGATGAATGAAAAGGAGACAAACCCTCCTGTCCATTCATAAACTGAGCAGAGTAAACACAGGACATAGGAGCGATCTCGCTCACTGTGTCCAATTTCTAGTTCCCCCCACAGCCAGCGGGAGAGGAGGGGAGCCAGTTGCGGGGGACGAGGGGGGAGGCGGAGAAGGACACGGAGGGGGACGGGGGAGAAGTACACAGAGAAGCTGGGGATGAGCGGTGCTCAGCAGGAGGGACAGCCATCGGAGATGCGGAGGCGCTTGTGGGTATGCGGGAGCCACCGCAGAAATGTGGGAGTCTCCCACACCTTCCGGGAGACTTGCGATGTCTGGGCATCATATAAGCCTTCTATCACACCTTTGTAGAAAGCCCAATGCCATCAATTAGGCAACATCTACCATTGCATTGTGGTACCTCAAGTCCCGCTCCCTGCACTGCATTAAATCTAGAAGGAGGTAACAAGG
Organism: Aquarana catesbeiana; assembly: GCF_042186555.1. Lineage (NCBI taxonomy): Eukaryota > Metazoa > Chordata > Amphibia > Anura > Ranidae > Aquarana > Aquarana catesbeiana. Next base: position 258,733,129 of record NC_133326.1, read on the forward strand.
CTGTAACAACTTTCTGCCGCTCTGGCCAGCACCAGCACTCCCCTCCCTCTGGCACACTGGGCTGTGGGCCATCCCTTAGTGTAATCACATACAATGCAGGACTATTAAGCCTACATTTTACGTGAAGGTGACAGGATTGTGACCATGAGTGGGAGCACCTTGGGAGGTTTGGGTAGACCAGTTGCACTGCTAGAGGGACCCTGCTGGAGTGAGAAATAAGGTAAGTAGATCCTCCATATTTGTGCACCCCTAGACTGAATGAGCAGATAATTCCTGCACTGCAAGGGTAGAATTTGTCTAATTCCTGTAGCTGGCATTGATCAGCCAACAATTTTTCACCCAACTATTTTAACCGGTTCCCGGCCGACTTGCACACATTTACTGCGGCACAATGGCACCGCTGCGCGAAACCCTGTATATATGGGGTTCCTTTAAGAGCCATCACAGGGCGGGCACGCGCTCCCGCTGCATGGCGGAGGACCCAATGCGGGTTGCTGGCAATCGTCGCCGGTCACGTGGGAACGTGTGCACGAGCGCCAGCACAGGGATTTGTGTGTGTAAACACACAAATCCCTGAGAGGAGAGGAGACATGTCGTTTGTTCCTACAAAATGTCTCCACTCCTACTCAGTCCTATCCCCATACAGTTAGAACACACATAGGGTACACACATTTAACCCCTTGATCGCCCCCTAGTGTTAACCCCTTTCCTACCATTGTCATTTACACAGTAATCAGTGCATTTTTATAGCACTGATCACTGTATAAATGCCAACGGTCCCAAAAATGTGTCAAAAGTGTCCGATCTGTTCACCGTAATGTCGCAATACTGCTAAAAACTGCAGATCACTGCCATTACTAGTAAAAAAAATAATAATAATAAAAATGCCATAAAAATGTTGTAAATCTTTCCCATAGTTTGTACACGCTATAACTTTTGAAAAACCAATCAATATACGCTTATTGCAATTTTTTTTACCAAAAATATGTAGAAGAAAATATATTGGTCTAAACTGATGAAGAAATTAGTTTTTTAAAAACATTTTTGGGGATTTTATTATAGCAAAAAGTTAAAAATATTGTTTTTTTTTTTTTTTAAATTGTCCTTTTTTTGTGTATAGCGCAAAAAATAAAAACCGCAGAGGGGATCAAATAGCAGCAAAAGAAAGTTCTATTTGTGGGAAAAGAAGGACGCAAATTTTGTTTTTGTACAGCATTGCATGACTGCGCAATTACCAGTTAAAGCAACGCAGTGCCAAATTGTAAAACGTGCTCTGGTCAGGAAGGGGGTAAAACCTTCCAGGGCTGGAGTGGTTAATTTTGAAATCAACTTTTGCCAAGCCTGATGGTACTGACAAGTTCATCCATGGCTGCTGAACCAGCAGAAATTTGAGTGGTATATGGCCAGCTTAAATGTAAATTCATACAATTCACCTTAGAATGGTTGTTGGAACTTTTAAAAAGGATTTAATAAAACCTGACTGCATAATCGTATATGCAGTTCAATTACAGTTATACACATGGCTCTGAAGATACAAAGCTAGGCCATGAAAGTGCACCAAGTAAAAATGTTTAAGGTGAGATTGTGTATTAAAACACAATCAGTCCTGCAGTAGCTTGAAATATAGGAAGGTCAGATATGAGAACTCTATTAGAGTTTCAGTAAACTTAGGAGATCTGACCCATTAGAAAACTGGGACAAGGAGATTTCATTCAAATCTAAATGCATACTGCAGATGCCATACTTCATATAACAAGATGTATGTACTGTACATACCTCCCAATGTAAGTTAAAGCGTTTGTTAACCCAAAAAAAATAAAGAATCCTGTTAGTTTAAAGCATTTTATACAGAACAGTGCTTGTGCTGTGTTATTTGGCCCCCTGTAACACCTGTAATACCTGGCTGATCCTGCCTTGCTATACCCTCCATTCTGTACGCTGACTCCAATATATCGGAGCTGCTGAGCCCTGACACCGGAGTCATCCGTAGCCTGCTATCTGTCTACTTTCTGCTCTCTCCCCTTTTCCTAGCTGCCGGTCAGCTTGTGACAGTGCCTTGCCCCTCAACGCCTGTTGCTCAAATAACTTTCACATCTTCATACCATACTCTCTGTGTTCTAATCCTGTGTTGACTAGTTCTGTATTTTGTGCATACACCTCAATCATTGTAGTAGTATGGACATATACATATCTAGATCTGTGAGATCTTACAACAAAGAGGTAGTTCGTTCCGCAATACACATTTATTAATAGGGTTACATAATCTATACAAAGTACACACCCGACAGTATTTACAACACAATGTACAGTGTAGGTCTCCTGGCTTACATGGTATTTACAAATTACCCACGACACCCATATTTACAGTACAGTATAAAATACAAGTATATTAGGTTACCTGTTAACTTCAGGTCAGCCCATGGTGACTGCTGTCTGTTCCCACACCAAAGAGTGAGTTAGCTTGGTCACAAAGCATTATATCCCCCCCCCCCCCCCCTCCTTTCTGTAGTGTGGCTAATTCTCCCTAATTGGTCACTGTATCTAGTAAATGTATATTGGGCACAGCCTGATTGGATGAGTCAAAGAAGGCTGTTGTTTACTACCCAGGGAAGATGTTATCAGGGAGAACAAAAGGCCAACCTTTGAAGTTGAACTAATTACAATAACACCAACACAACACTCAGTATTTTAAATATATTTCCCTCTAACTGAAATATATTTCTAATTGCAATATTTTACAGCGATTAATGGAGATTTCACATAATCCCATAAGGCAACACCTGTGTGCCCCGGTGTGAGTGATTTATTTTATAAAAATGTCTGCTCTACCTCATTTCACAGCGCTTCTCAGCAATCACATGATCGGCTGTCTCTCTCTTTCTCTCCTCTCCTCTCCCGAGTGATATCAGCAGGGGAATCTCGGCCCCGCCCGCTGCATCTATCAGACGGGAAAAGAAGAAAGTCAGCCTATCATGTGAGGTATAGCAGGCATTTTTTTTTTTTATAAATCACTCATGCAGGGGCACACAGTATTATGCCCCGTACACACGGTCGGACTTTGTTCGGACATTCCGACAACAAAATCCTAGGATTTTTTCCGACGGATGTTGGCTCAAACTTGTCTTGCATATACACGGTCACACAAAGTTGTCGGAAAATCCGATCGTTCTAAACGCGGTGACGTAAAACACGTACGTCGGGACTATAAACGGGGCAGTGGCCAATAGCTTTCATCTCTTTATTTATTCTGAGCATGCGTGGCACTTTGTCCGTCGGATTTGTGTACACACGATCGGAATTTCCGACAATGGATTTTGTTGTCGGAAAATTTTATATCCTGCTCTCAAACTTTGTGTGTCGGAAAATCCGATGGAAAATGTGTGATGGAGCCTACACACGGTCGGAATTTCCGACAACAAGGTCCTATCACACATTTTCCATCGGAAAATCCGACCGTGTGTACGGGGCATTAGAACACAGAGGGGATGGTATGAATATGTGAAAGTTGCTTAACAACCACTTTAAGAAAGAGGGAAAGACTGGAAAGGAGTAAACATGCAGAGCATGCCAAGGGAAAAGTGGGTGAGGCTAAATGGTGCTGGATATTGGTCGTAGCTGCACTGCATAAGGAACCTGGCTAAATATAGTTATTTAACTATATTATTATCATATTCGATTTATAAGGATCATCTTTAAAAAAGGACTTTATTAGAATAGTCAGAAACTATTTTGCAACCAGTAAACATTGAGACAATAAACACCTTGGGAAAGAGTATGTCATGGACAGCGGTAAGACCCCTTTCACACTGGGGCCGTCCGTGCGTTCGCCGTAAAGCACTGCTCGTTTTAGCGGAGCTTTACAGCTGTGTAAGCAGGGTTTTTCGGCTGCTAGCAGGGTGCTTTTAACCTCAAAAAGGGTTAAAAACTCCCGTGTTGTGACGCTTCCAAATCACATTTTAGGCGCTGTGGAAGCACTGCCCATTTATTGCAATGGGCAGGGGCATTGTGGGAGCGCCCCATTCTGCTTGCAGGACTTTTTCTAACGTCCCATAAGCGCACCGCCCGGGTGTGAAAACATCCATTGCAATAAATGGGAGGCTGTTTTCAGGCATATATATATATACACAATGTATAGAGTGTAGCAGTCAGCTGTATGTGTCATAGTGCCCTTCTATTGCTGATCAGCAGGAGGAAAAGGTGGCCAGTGTGTGTAGTCAATTGGGAGAAAAAATTGCTGACATCGGTCAGTGGGAGTAAAAAAGTCTGGCGCTGCTGAATAGCTGCCAAGATTCTGATGCAATAGAAAAACACAGTGCTTGCGTTGTGAATTTTGACAATTAATTTCTTCCCCTTGGACCGACACCTGGCTCAGCGATCCACTGAGAGCCTGAGCCAGCCCCTCATACACCCTCCACAGCTCAGCACTCAAGTGAGCGCATGAGGGGAGAGCAGAGAGGTCAGCAGTGTTTGATTGCTCAGTTCTCACTACAAAGCCGATCGAGAACAGATGCAGTATCAGATCGATGCTACATCCACCTAGGTGAGTATAGTGGTTTTTGTTTTTTTTTTTAAAGCCATACTTCTCTTTTAAAGGGGTTTTTTCACCTTAATACATCCTATGTATTAAAGTAAAAAAACACCTGGCAGTGACTGGCTCCCCAGCCCCGGCCACCCCCGTTTTACTGAACTGAGCCCCGTATTTCTGTTGGAGGAGATGCGCTCTCCCTCTCTCCACGGGATTGGATAGATTGATAGCAGCGCAGCCATTGGCTCCCGCTGCTGTCAATCAAATATAATGACGCCGGGGGGTGGGGCCGAGTCCGGCATTCATGTCTATGGACGCAAATGCTGGACTTGGGAGCACGCCCGCAAGGTAACCCCCCGGGAGAGCGCTTCTCCTAGGGGGTTATCTGATGCGGGGAGGAGCCACGAGAGCCACCAGGAGACCCCAGAAGTCGAGGATCAGGGCCACTCTGTGCAAAACAAGCTGCACAGTGGAGGTAAGTATGACATGTTTGTTATTTTAAAAAAAATAAAAAAGGGTTTACAATCACTTTAAGCCCATGCAGCCCCGGTAGTCCAGCAATGCAAAATATTTCTATAGTAGGGAACAGTCAGCAGGACTGGGATATGCTTTGTTACAGTTGAGTTACTAAGTGACTGAAGCTGTACCCTAAAAAAAAAAAAGAAAAACTAAACTTCAGCGTTAATCAGTGTGGTGCAGAAAGGAGAAATGTATTTTTTGTTTAACCACTTAAGGACTGAGCCTGTTTTTCAGACATTACATGTTGTTTACGTGTTAAAAACAAGTTTTTTTGCTAGAGAATTACTTAGAACCCCCAAACATTATACATTTTTTTTCTAACACCCTAGAGAATAACATGGCAGTCATTGCAATACTTTTTGTCACACCGTATTTGTGCAGTCTTACAAGCGTACTTTTTTGGAAAAAATTCACTTTTTTGAATTAAAAAATAAGACAACAGTAAAGTTAGCACAATTTTTTTATATTGTGAAAGATAATGTTTCGCCGAGTAAATTGATACCCAACATGTCAGGCTTGAAAATTGCACCCGCTCGTGGAATGGCGTCAAACTTTTACCCTTAAAAATCTCCATAGGTGACGTTTAAAAAATTCTACAGGTTGCATGTTTTGAGTTACAGAGGAGGTCTATAGCTAGAATTATTGCTCTCACTCTAACGATTAGGCGATACCTCACATGTGTGGTTTGGACACCGTTTTCATATGCGGGCGCTACTCACGTATGCGTTCGCTTCTGCGCGCGAGCTCTTTGAGACGGGGCACTTTAAAAATTTTTTTTTTTTTCCTTATTTATTTTATTTTATTTTATTATTTTTACACTGTTTTTTTGTTTTTTTCTTAAATTTGGGTCACTTTTATTCCTATTACAAGGAATGTAAACATCCCTTGTATTAGAAAAAAGCATGACAGGTCCTCTTAAATATGAGATCTGGGGTTAAAAAGACCTCAGATCTCATATTTAGACTAAAATGCAATTAAAAAAAAAAAAAAAACTTTTGTCATTTGAAAAAATGACAACAAAAAAATGTCCCTTTAAGAGGTATGGCCACGGATAGGACCCGATTGCCTCCGCCGCTACTGATGGCACCGGTAAGTGACGGTGGGCATGGGAGAGCGGCGGGGGGCTCCTCTCCCGCCACCGATAATGGTGATCTCGTGGTGAATCTGCCACAGAGACTACCATTATCGTTAACTGAACCGCCGCCTGAAGAGATGGATACCTCGGTTGTGGCAGCAGCTGCTGCCATTACCGAGATATCCCTCTTCAAAGTCAGGACGTATATAGTCGTGCGGCGGTCAGTAAGCACAGTGGTGTCACAAAAAAGCTTTGTGTTGGGTTGGTTCCATATCAACATCACATTCAATTAAGCTTATAGGAATGGCAGTCATTTAAATGTTTTACAGAGACAGACATCAATAGTCACTTCATCATCAAGACTCATTTGCATTACATTTCACAGACTAGCCTTCTAAAAAATAAATAGAGAGCAAATCGAGCATGAAAAAGATTCACATGGTACTGCCTGTTCTATTACCTCTTTCCCTTATTACTACCTCCTCACCTGAATATTTTCCCTGCCATCCCACTAATTTACATTACTCAACAATAGAAAATATTCAGTACTTTGCAGGAAACAGGAATTACCACCTCTTACAAATACATACAAACCTAGCCAAGAGTATAGAACAAGCAGTGGTTAAAACCAGATACAAATTACTGTGACTCTACAGTCCTCTTCAGAAAGTCATAAACTTTAGTTGTAGCAAACATGTAATGAAAATCAGAAAAATGGTTTAAAAAATACTGTGCAGCAAATTCTATAAATGTGCATGAATTTAGGGGCCCCTTCACACCGTTCACGTACATTAGCACACTGCATTTGCATTGTGTGAACTACCATTCATCCTGAATGGCATATCAAAGCAAATACACAGTGTAAAGTAATTCAAACCCTTCACTACACCACAATGCACAAATGTACATTGTGGCGCATTGTTTTGGCTGTGATGAACTTTGTCCTTCCTCCCTCCCTCCTTTCTCTTTAACCACATGCCGACCGGGCCATAGCCGAAAGACGGCTACAACGCGGTCGGCTTATTCTGGGTGGGCGTCCATGGGACGTGCTCACAGAATCGCGCGCACCCGGGAACATCAGTGACCGCCAGGTCCGGGGGACCCGGCAGATCACGGTAAATGGCCACTGATAGCGGAGCATCACTTGTAAACAAACCCGCATCATTTCATGACGCCGGTTCCTCTCTCCCCTCTCTGTACCGATCGGTACAGTGTGAGAGGAGAGAGGGAGAGATCGTTTGCAGCGCTGTGGACACTACAGTTCCAGTCCACAGCGCTGCTCAGTGCCCATACTCTGCCAGTACTCTGCCATACTATGCAATACTCTGCAATACTCGGCAATACTGTGCAATACTGTGCAATAGTCTGCCAATACTCTGCCAATACTCTGCAATAAATTTTAACAGAAACAAAGAATTTTTTTTTTAACTGAATTTTCAGTCTTTTTTGATTTATAGCGCAAAAAATAAAAAACCCAGCTATGATTAAATACCACCAAAAGAAAGCTCTATTTGTGTGGAAAAAAGGACAAACATTTCAAATGGGTACAGTGTTGCATGACTGAGTAATTGTTATTCAAAGTGTGAGAGCATCGAAAGCTGAAAATTGGTCTGGTTAGGAAGGGGGTTTAAGTGCCCAGTGGTCAAGTGGTGAAGTTGTGCAATATTCTTTGTCCATATTTTGTATAAAGGTACAACCCTTACCATTAAAGCTAAGCATTCATTGGAACAGCTATTTTGTCTTGTGCATTGAATGCTTCCAGAGCTCTGACAGAATTTCTCACTGATTGTCCAGGGCAAACCCTTACAGTAGCTGCCATGGGTTTTGCACACCACCTATGTTTTCTTCAATATCTTAGGTAAATCATTCCTACATTCATTAGGGGATCTGTTCTGGGGTTTCCTTCCTGCAATTACAGGAAATATAAGTGTCAGGTGGCCAAAACACTGGCACACTTACCCAAAGCCTTTGGAGTTGTGGTAGCAACAACTAAGCTATGCAAAACTTAAATGTGCTAAAAATTACGATAGCCATGGACTGTCAATTTGTCAAGTCTCTGTTGGTTACAACATATACACCTATGACTGAATCTAAAGATCTGGTCATTTGTCACCAGTCATCAAATAATTATGATGTTCAAGCTTTTCAGCTGTCATCTTGATCCTGGTAACACTATCAAGAGCAGTTGTGGTCAACTTACTTGATATAGGACCTGACATCACCCAAAGAGCCCAAAAATTATCAGTAAATGTAATGCTATGATAGCTGTGTCATATACTGTCATCATGAAACAGGAAACTTTCATCATGAAAGTCAAGAACTACATGCTTGCTACAAGAGATAGTCAGATGCTGTAGACCTGCTACAACAGAAGGGGAGAGACAGCAAAGTAATGCTATAAGAGTTGTTCGAGACTAGGAACATGCTTTGCGAAACTTAAGACACATAGCAGAAGATTGATAGAGATCATATTTGTGTTAAAGGGTTAGTCCAACTTTGTAAACAAAATAACCTATGCAGTCAAGAGGCCCCAGTAGGTAACAATAAACAAAGCAGCTTTTAAAATCTTCATTAATGTATGTGTTATACGTGTAGTCCATTTGTGCCCCCATCATAGCTTGCCAAAAAGTTCCCAATACTGTTCACAGCTTACCCACCCCTAGTATCAAAGGAGTGAGTGCTGTCCTTGTTCAGAGCTCCCTGCATAAATTGAACAAGGCTGCTGTGACAAGAGAGTGTACTGATTTTTAAAAGCTTAACTGATTGTTGCCTACTTTTTTACCTCCTTTATTACTTACCTTTTTTTTACAAAGGTGAACTAGTCCTTTAAAATTAACTTTTTGTCACATTTAAAGTTTCTCTCAGAAACAGAAAATAACAGAAAGGGGATATAGCACAGAAAAAAAGTAAGATAGCATTAAATAAATAAACCAAACTATACCACTAGTGCCCAGTCTAAAGGTCAGTTTTCCTTCAATGGCCAAAGTAAGTACCCTGGTAAGGAATACTGCAGGGACTCCAAGAGCTACACTATAATGGCCAGAGGGCTGGATCTAAAGAGTCATGCAAAACATGGAAACAAGGATAAAGAATGCAGCCAATAAAGCCTTAACTCCAATCCTGTTGACAGCAGGAGAAACAGTAAAAACTAATTTGCGCAATGAACACACAAAAAGCAATAAAGAATAATTACAACGATTTGCACACTTTCACATTATCCAAGACTAGGAAAATGATTGTTGTTTGGGGTTCCACTTTAAACAAAGTTGTCTTATTTTCCTTACACAAGCTTTTGAAGTACCTCTTGTGTCCAGAGGAAACTGCCAAATACTACTCATTACCATGTGGAAAATACAAAAACAACAGAATGCAGTAGCTCTGCATGCCAGCACCTTTAAAAAAGATTGCAGTATGTGATGCAGCTGCCTCTGCAGCTCCTGATGCATCAAGCAATATTTGATTTGAAGGAACATTTTTCAGTGGCATAAATCATACTTCAAGAGCAAATGCAATCATATGGCAACAAAATAATAAATCATTTTTAAAAAGCGAAAACACAAATTGCAGTGTGTCATATGTAAAAGAAAATTTTTCAAAAATATGGATCAGAGTTGCTTATAAAGCTTGGTGTCAGGTTAATAAAGACATTGGCATTTACTCTCTCCACAAAACATAACCCCAGTATCATTTCAGAAAAACACAACCCTAAGAGAGTAGCTTACTAAAGCTAAAGCTGACCTCCAGACAAAGAGCTAAATATACAGATGAAATACATAAACAGGAGCTATTTTACATGTCAAAAGGATTTGAGTTTTTGTCCATTCAATTCGGAGGTTTACACAGCTCTGCCACACAACCTCAACCATTCTGTCAGGAAGGAGAAGACCTGACTTTTTCTTTTTTATATACAAGTCAGGCATCCCTACCAATCAGATACAAGCTTCTTGAGGTGCACTGAGGAGAAAACAAAAAAAAAAGAGTTGCTCTATTTTCTGACCATCAGGGAAATCTCAGTGTGAAGGAGGGTCCCTGCAGATTTGTAACACTCTTTCAAGGAAGAGTGGGCAAAGATTCCCAAGGCAAAATGTGCCATGCTGATAGACTTCTGCCCAAAAAGACTAAATGCTGTCATAAAATCAAATGGTGCTCTCCTTCCTGCTTCCTCTTTTCTTTTCTTCTCACTTTTCTTTCTTTTTTGTTTTTCTTTTGGAGCACTCCTCCCTGTGTTACTATTTTTCTTTCAGATGCTGCCCTTTTTTTTGTACTTTGGTACCTCAGCAGTTCTATAATCGCGACTGAATGTTTGCTATTTAAGCTGATTTTGAGGCTTCCGATACATATCTGTGTTGCAGACTCTATTGTTATTGTTCTCTTATAATATTCTTTTTTTTGTGCTTTGAGTGCCATTTCCTTGATGTACACAAGGTGAAAGTACCCTTGATCTTTACTCTCCTTATGTTTATAAAATATACATTTAAAAAAATCGATCAAATTTGTTATTTGGGAAAAAAAAATAATCAAATTGTGCTTCAAAGTATTAATTTAGGCGTGTGCATATTTACAGTATTGTAAATTTTTATTTTTTATCCCCCCCCCCCCCCCCTATTTTTTAAACTGTTTTCAATTGAATTGCACAGATTATAAATCACATTAAAAGGTGTAAAAAAAATCAAGTGTTTTATCTTGGTCTGATTTTGTTTACATCTCAAAAACCTGCCATTTTTACAGGGGTATGTAGATTTTTATATCCATTCTATATAGTAAAAAGACAAGCACGGTCAAGAAATGATTTTCAGTATCACAATAAAGGGAGCATATCATATTGCCCAATCAGTTTCAGAGATTAAATTGGAAATATATACAGATTACAGAACAGAACAGCCCCTTCCTACAAAGGCTTACATTGAAATTCTTCTTTAACATTGACCGTAGAGGAGTAAGGATTTATATTTTCTTGACAATGCTATTTAATAATCCTATAAAGTAAAACAATGAGCTGTTATTTAGGAGTACATTTCACCACAAATGGCAGCTATTAGAGTAATTGACTATATAGCAAGGCTAATAGTTGTAGGTAGTTTTTCACAACTATTTTGTTGTGTGGTCCTTTACACCTTAAACAAACCATCTTTAATATTTAATAGCAGCTTTTACAATGACTCATTGTCTGATAAAATATTAATGAGACAGCCAATTAAATCTGTTGCTAGATTCCGTAGTCCTGAATAAATCCTAGTAAGAATACAGAAAACATTATATATGTATATGCTGTTTATATTAAAACCACAAATCATAAAAGCATACAGTATATGGTGTAAAAATAGACAAATGTGAAGAGTGAAAGCACACAGGTTCAGCATCCATGCTCTCATTTACAGGAGCCTCCAAAGCCTTTCCCCCTGTACAATTTGTATATATATATATAATCATAATAAAAAAAAAAAAAAACTATTCAACTGAGTCTTTGACAAAAAATAAACCATTATAATACAACCAGCTATGCAAAGTTTTAGAGGTCACAACTTTGAAATACTTTAAAGATCATCTTTATTTTAAACAACTATATAAGACCATTTTTTACTCGAAAGCAATTATATGTGCTGTATAAACTGTTCTACAATTGACAATACATTCATTAGGACAATGCACTACTGTACCATCTACAAGCACAAGTCAGAGGAATCATATACCAAAGCCTCATACACACGATCAGAATATCGTACATAAAATATCGCTTCCGAAGCGATCGTACGATAATCTGATCATTAGTACATACCTGTCATCCGAAATTTTCCGAAGGGACAAACATAATAGTACAGTTTGTCTGAAAATACAATACAAATACAATAGATCACTAACAAATTGTTATTCTGTCGTACGAGAATTTTCGTACTTTAGTAACCTAGTCATGTTCGATATGGAAACTAGCATGCAAAAAAAAGGACGATCTTTTGTCTGATAAGCTTGTTGTGTGTATTAGGCTTAACAAAGTGTTGTCACAATATTTTCAAGTAACAATCGATATTTAAATTATATTTGAAGTCCAAACCTTTTCATTTAGGGAATAGTTAAAGCTCTGTAAGTGTTTTTTTTTTGTTGTCCTATTGAGGAGACTACTCTTTACTTCCTGCCCTGGAAGTGAGGCAAATCTTTTCACTGTTAGATTTACCCTGTGCTCCTGTTTTGGGGCCATCTTACAATCTTGAATTTACAGTCCTTGGGACCACTGGAACAAATAGAGAGGGTGAAAACCGTAGTTATTCAACTGTAGGGTCTTAACTATATGAATCAGGCATTTGTCACTCCTACCAAACCTTTTTAATCATTAGGAATAAACAAGAAAACTCAGATAATAATCTCTTACACAATATGTTTTATCAAGCAATCAAATTTTTGAACCTGCACAAATTATATCCGAGCAGTCAAACATTGGAGGCAAAAATCTGTCAATTATGGGTAAAACAGATATTCAATGTGTGTGTATTTTTAAAAGTAGACATTCAAAAAGAATGAAAAGTTGGCTATATAAAGCAGATCTATCATCCAAGGTTGAGTGTCAAAAGCAATTATCTTTTTTATATTGGTGAGAGAAGAGTAATGCCGCGACCGGACTTTTCAGCATCTAAGGTCCGACGGAACAAATCTGTCGGACAATTTGATCGTGTGTGGGCTTCATCGGACCTTTTCTGTCTAAAAATCTGACGGACCTTAGAAATAGAACAAGTTTAAAATCTTTCTGATGGACTTGATTCCTATCGAAAAATCCATTCGTCTGTATGCTAGTCCGATGGACCAAAAACAACGCAAGGCCAGCTATTGGCTACTAGCTATGAACTTCCTTATTCTAGTTTGGTCTTACGTCATCACGTTCAAAAAGATTGGACTTTGGTGTGATCGTGTGTAGGCAAGTCCGTTTTGTTGGAACTCCGTCGAAAAGTCCTTCGGAGTTCAGTCCGACGAGAAGTCCGCTCATGTGTATGCGGCATAAGAACCCTGCTCAATTATCCTTACTTTATTCTTCTAGCCCAGAAACTTTTTATTGGTCCCAAACTTTGTTTAAAACAGCCAACCAACGCTTTCTGGAGGTTTTAAAAGTTTCCATTTATCAAGATCTATCATCCATGTTAAAGACAAACGCAATTTTGCTTTTTTATTTTATTTGGGAGAGAAGAGTAGCAAACCTTGTCCAGTTATTACTATATTCTTCTAGTACAGAAACTGCTTATTGGTCACAAACATAGTTTAAAACAGCCAACACATTCTGGGGGCTTTAAAAGTCCCCATTTATCAAGGAGTAATGAATGATTGAGGATTATTTTACCGTAACTGAGATTATTTCAGAATTTTGAAGCTTGCTCAGGTCGCTGGTCTAGCATTTATCTAAACCCTCTCCCATTTAGCTAGAGTTCCACTTTAGTATACCAAATTCCATGTGAATTTCCAGGCCAGCTTTGTTTTTTGTTTTTTTTGCACCATGACATCCCTTCTCGGTTACGGAAACAGCCCAACATGCTAATAAAAGAAAATTCATGCCGATCACGCCCAAGCACCTGTTACTCATCTTGATTATTGCTAGCTAGGTGAAAAAGCCTAACATATGGCCACTGTTTTACATATATTTATACACACAAAATATATCAATGTGGTGTAATGAAGCTAAAGGAAAAGCGGATCATCTCATCTCTTTTCAGTAGTTTGTACTGGTAGAAAGGAAGCAATCAGTGTGTGACAGACATCTTGGCAGAGTTGATTTGGCTCAATTAGAGGAAGAAAAAGGACAGCCAGTGATTATATTGTAGCTAACATGTCTTCAGCTATCTGACCTGTATCTGATCCCTATACACTGTGGGGGAAATTGCAACTGTTTATAACAGACATATTCAGTATGTTAGGTTATAATGTAAAGAGAACCTCCCACAGTTATTTTAAGTGTAAAAGTCTGTTAGATTGCAAGCTTCTATGAGCAGGGCCCTCATAACCCTCTTGTATTTTTGTATTATTACTGTACTGTCTCTCCCTGTCTACTGTACTGTTGGCGCTATACAAGTCCTGTATAGCAATAATACTAATAATAATAATATACAAATCATTTAAGCACCTCCTTGTTTAACCTTGCTTACTTTCTGTGACTTGGGAGTCAAAGGTCACATAGGCAACACAGCTGCTGCCCTGTTAAAAGCCTGCCCTGGTACATCCAGATTCCGACTGACCATAACAGTATCTGTTCTAATCCATAACTCTCAAGCTGAATATTCAGGCTCAGAGAAACTAAGCAAATCTTAGTAATAGGCTATTATGATCATAATGATTTATTGGAAACTTGTAAGGTGAGAAACAGAGGCTTGCCATCAAACTATTATTGAAAGTGTTAGTTTTCGGCTGTCTCTAGAATTATTACTTTTTGGGACAGTAATCCAGAAATGTGTATTTAGGAATAAAATCAGGTCTCAGAATAGTGACAAAGTATTAAGGCCATAAGGTCAGCAGACAGTTCAAGAAGAGGATTTTAAAAAAAGATATCAATGGCATTCCACATGCATCAGGTTTCCTTAAAGTATTTTTAGTTTTGGGTAGAGTGGAGATGGCTTAGAACCTCTGTCAGGTTTTTAGTACTGCCTGTGCCCTCTCTATTTTTCCTGTTTACCATCAACCACTTCCGGGCCACCCCACGTACATTTACTGCGACAGGGTGGCCTGGGTGCGCAAAATCACATACCTGTACGTGATTTCGTACAAGCGGTTTAGGGGGCGCGCACGCTGTGACTGGACACAGCAGGAGTCAATCAGCGGGTCTGGCGGCCGCGATGGCCGACGCGACCCACTGATCGCTTACAGGAGAGATGGATCAGCAGTGTGCCGATGTAAACAAAGCACACCGATGATCTGTCAGGGAGGAAAAGTGAGAGATTGTGTTTCAGCTAAGCTGAATCACGATCTCTCTTTTCCTCCAGTGTAACACTCCCCCCCACAGTTAGAAACACCTCCCAGGGAACACATTTAACCCCTTGATCGCCCCTAGCGTTAACCCCTGCCCTGCCAGTGTCATTTATACAGTAATCAGTGCATTTTTATAGCACTGATCGCTGTATAAATGTCATTGGTCCCAGAAAAGTGTAAAAGTGTCCGATTTGTCCGCTGCAATGTCGCAGTCCCGCTAAAAATTGCTGATTGCCACCATTACTAGCAAAAAATAAATAATAAACAAATACCATAAAAATATCCTTTATTTTGCAGACGCTATAACTTTTGCGCACACCAATCTATATACGCTTATTGGGATTTTTTAAACAAAAATATGTAGAAGAATACATATTGTCCTGAATTGATGAAGAAATTTGTTTGTTTTTTTTTAAATTTTCTGGATATGTATTATAGCAGAAGTTAAAAAATTTTTTTTTTCAAAATTGTCGCTCTTTTTTTGTTTATAGCACAAAAAATTTAAACCACAGATCAAATGCCACCAAAAGAAAGCTCTATTTGTGGGGAAAAAAAAGGACATCAATTTTATTTAGGTACAACGTCGCAGGACTGCGCAATTGTCAGTTAAAGCGACGCAGTGCTGTATCCCAAAAAATAGCCCGGTCAGGAAGTGGGTAAAACCTTCCGGGGCTGAAGTGGTTAAGTAAAGGAAAATCCCTAGTTTTGGGTTGCCCCCAGAAATGAAATAGAGGCAAATTCTTCCAATGGGACCACTAGTTCTGGTGACCTGGGGGGGGCATGGGATTCCAATAATTTTTGGGGATCTCCTCTCACTTCCTATTTTAGCTATTGAACAGAAAGTAAGGTTAGATTTCCTCAAGGGGACACAGATTGCAAAAAAGACTGACAGAAGTTATAATCCTTCTTTTTACTGTATCCATCATTTAAAAAAAAAGTTTTGCCTGTAGCTCTAATTTAAAAAAATAAATATTCAAATGTACCCAAAAGTCCAATTAAGGTTGATTTTATTTTAAGTAGCTAATGCTTTATAAATTCAGAATAATTAGCAGGTGAATTAATGTTAAATTGTTACATTATTATGGGGAAAGGCTACAGTGTGTGACTATTACCTATAAAAGATCAGTATTTGCATGGATGTTCTAGTTAATGGTCAGCATTAGTAATTAACATTTGTTCATTATCATTTATAAAGATTTGATCAATGTTTTCTCAATTCATTCCTCCAGTAAGGCTCAAGACTCAAGTAAGAAAAAAAAAGCTCACGTGTTTAAAGCCTCAGAAGGCAGTTGTCAATCTGCCTCTTGGGCTGCTCACAGGTTCCACAGCAGTAAAGCTGAGTTTACTCAGTTTCTCTGTGAGTAAGAACATGGATTCTGGCCTACCATGGAGCCCCAGAGTAAAAAATACATCTGACGCCTCTCACACGTGTGATTTGCTACACATAAGCCTTTTTAATTAGGCTGGCCTGGCCATACATTATACAATTTTCTTATACAATTTTCCATTAGATTTACCAAAACCATATAATATAAGGTCAAACCTAAACACTTTTAATTTGTATGCAATCAGGCAGGCCCTTTTACTACACAGTTGAAGGTAAATTTAAAGGAAATTGAATAAGAAAATTGTATAATGTATGGCCAGCCTTAGGGACTTTTCTTCACACAAACTTAATTTCTTAATTTGGAGCTCAGCTGTAACGTTGCCTAAGCATTGAAAGCCATGCTAGATTATAAATCTACTGATGATGGGAGCAATGAGTTATTTTTATTTCATTATACAATGTCAAATGGCTCTAATTAGTACGTTGTATATTGTAGTCACGATTTTCCTTTTACAAGATAATCTGTAATCAAGTAACACAATGCAGACACTGAATTAACTATGGTAGAGGACCTCTACAGTACAAATGGTCATTGGCTGAGATACGCATGGAGCCAAGACAAACACATTAGCATGATTTTAATAACTTATTATTTGTTTCTGGTTACTTTTCTCCATTACTGAAATGATGGATAGTAACTCCCACAGCCTACAGCTTCTCCTCAGGCTTATGAAGCATTCCACTTCCTTAGGTAAAGACTGCCTGGGGCACAGAGCAGAAAAACTGAATTAGATCCTTCGCCATTTTTCCAATTGTGCTAACAATTTATCAGATGGGAGAACAATTAACAGCATGGTGTCCATGTACAAATACCTTAGCAAGGTTATTAGAATTTTCTGCCCTACTGTAGCTGCTATTCTAAATTATAGGTTTGTCAGTTTTCAAATGATGTATAAACCATTTAAAGCAAATAAGATTATCTAATGAACGGATTAATGTTTTAGGGAGTATATGATTTTAGAACACAAAGTCTAGATTTTAAGACTGGGGCCATTAGCATCATTTATGGTTATTATGGATGATTTACTAAAGGACAGTTTTTTTTTCTGATTCCAGTTTATTTGACTGGGTATTCTACATGACCAAGCTTTAGTAATTCAACTCCACTGAGCTGATGTCAGAAGAACATTAATTTTCACAGAACAATGTTTAACATTTTATTACCATAACTAGGTGCAGGTTTTGGTAGAATTTTTGACAGAATGCAAAAAAAAAAAAAAAAAAGAATACTATCGAACTATTTTTTGTTAGCGTTCTTGCGTCATATCTGTTTATATATATATTTTTTTTTATATATATATATATATATATATATATATATATATATATATATATATATATATATATATATATATATATATAAAAAAAAAAAATAAAAAGATGGCTGTCATCTCAGAAGGAAGCCTCTTCTAAAGATGATGCACAAAAAAGCCTGCAAACAGTTTGCTGAAGACAAGCAGACTAAGGACATGGATTACTGGAACCATGTCCTATGGTCTGATGAGACCAAGATAAACTTATTTGGTTCAGATGGTGTTAAGCATGTGGGGCAGCAACCAGGTGAGGAGTCCAAAGACAAGAGTGTCTTGCCTACAGTCAAGCATGATGGTGGGGGTGTCATGGTCTGGGGCTACATGAGTGCTGCCGGCACTGGGGAGCTACAGTTCATTGAGGGAACCATGAATGCCAACATGTACTGTGACATACTGATGCAGAGCATGATCCCCTCCCTTCAGAGACTGGGCCGCAGGGCAGTATACCAACATGATAACGAACCCAAACACACCTCCAAGACGACCACTGCCTTACTAAAGAAGCTGAGAGTAAAGGTGATGGACTGGTCAAGCATGTCTCCAGACCTAAAAAACGTGACTATATACTGTACAGTATAACAAAAAACTCCAGGATTGCTGCACTTCTGATTTTTATTGGAAAAAAAATAACTGTTTTGTGTTTCTACCTAAAGAAGGGAGAACTGCGATTTATACCTGAAACTGTTACAAAGTTTAAAGCACATTGTTACTTATTCATATATTTTTTCAGTAAAACCAGAAATGCAGCAATTCTGGACTTTTTTGTTCATATATACATATATATATATATATATATATATATATATATATATGAACAAAAAAGTCCAGAATTGCTGCATTTCTGGTTTTACTGAAAAAATATATGAATAAGTAACAATGTGCTTTAAACTTTGTAACAGTTTCAGGTATAAATCGCAGTTCCCCCTTCTTCAGGTAGAAACACAAAACAGTTATTTTTTTTCCAATAAAAATCAGAAGTGCAGCAATCCTGGAGTTTTTTGTTATACTGTACAGTATATAGTCACGTTTTTTAGGTCTGGAGACATGCTTGACCAGTCCATCACCTTTACTCTCAGCTTCTTTAGTAAGGCAGTGGTCGTCTTGGAGGTGTGTTTGGGTTCGTTATCATGTTGGTATACTGCCCTGCGGCCCAGTCTCTGAAGGGAGGGGATCATGCTCTGCATCAGTATGTCACAGTACATGTTGGCATTCATGGTTCCCTCAATGAACTGTAGCTCCCCAGTGCCGGTAGCACTCATGTAGCCCCAGACCATGACACTCCCACCATCATGCTTGACTGTAGGCAAGACACTCTTGTCTTTGGACTCCTCACCTGGTTGCTGCCCCACATGCTTAACACCATCTGAACCAAATAAGTTTATCTTGGTCTCATCAGACCATAGGACATGGTTCCAGTAATCCATGTCCTTAGTCTGCTTGTCTTCAGCAAACTGTTTGCAGGCTTTTTTGTGCATCATCTTTAGAAGAGGCTTCCTTCTGAGATGACAGCCATGCAGACCAATTTCATGCAGTGTTCGGTTTATGGTCTGAGCACCGACAGGTTGACTCCCCACCCCTTCAACCTCTTCAGCAATGCTGGCAGCACTCATACGTCTATTTCCCAAAGACAACCTCTGAATATGATGCTGAGCACATGCACTCAACTTCTTTGGTCGACCATGGTGAGGTCTGTTCTGAGTGGAACCTGTCCTGTTAAACCATTGTATTGGCTTGGCCACCATGCTGAAGCTTAGTTTCAGGGTCTTGGCAATCTTCTTATAGCCTAGGCCATCTTTATGTAGAGCAACAATTCTTTTTTTCAGATCCTCAGAGAGTTCTTTGCCATGAGGTGCCATGTTGAACTTCCAGTGACCAGTATGAGAGTGAGAGTGATAACACCAATTTTAACACACCTGCTCCACATTCACACCTGAGACCTTGTAAAACTAACGAGTCACATGACACCGGGGAGGGAAAATGGCTAATTGGGCCCAATTTGGACATTTTTACTTAGGGGTGTACTCACCTGTGTTGTCAGCGGTTTAGACATTAATGGCTGTGTGTTGAGCTTTTTTGAGGGGACAGCAAATTTACACTGTTATACAAGCTGTACGCTCACTACTTCAGTGTTGTCACATAAAAAGACATAATAAAATATTAACAAAAATGTGAGGGTGTACTCACTTTTGTGAGATACTGTGTATATATACACATACACACATACCATATATACCTCGTATTTTATAGCGATAGAATTGATTTTCTTACACAAACAACATTAGTCAACCATGTATTCTATGAATAACTAGGCACCTGAAAAATAAATCTTTTTGCCATAGCTTTATATGACATGTTTTTATGAATTTTTATGTAGCTTGTACAGGGATTGGGAAAAAAGAGCACTGTGACTACGAGCATTCCAGTGTCATCAGGTAACATCCTAGCTACCTCATCCACTATAATGCATGTATGGTTTGTTGTAGCTCTTCACAGGAAATGTGCTCAATCTTCACTAAGCTAGCATGACACAGTCATCTAGGCAAATATTAAAAGCATAAGAAAAGCCTTTCTCTGCATGTTGGATTTAGTTAAAAGGCAGGCAATAGTGAGGAAAGACTATTATAAGAAAATGCTACCCTTAGGAACAAGCTGAGACATTCAAGGTGATCTGATGACCATGCAGTTTTAAAGAAAGAGATTTTAATAGAAGAATCCATAACAAACCAGGATAGTTGAACAGATGGTAAAATAGTTTATATCTAAAGAAGGATACAGTTTCTGTCTGCTTTCCACAATGCCTTGCCTAATTAGCGTGAATGCACTAGGGGATTTTACCAAAGGTCCATAGCACTATCTGGAGGGATCAGCACACTATACTTACTTGAAACTATTGTATATAGCTCAAAGGAATTAGAGTATTCTAATGTAATGTGTAATTTATTTGATAATAAAAATATCATAAGTTTAGATTCAGACTACCCTGTCCACAATTGTCACATTATGTAACAATTGCTATAAAGGAGTTCATTTGCTGTGGGTCCTCATTTTACATCACACTCCAGCAAAAATAAAATATGAAACAGGTAAAGCAACAAGAGCGAAGGAAGCACTACAATCCACATTCTACCATCACCCATTACCACTTCTGAAAATTCCTCTAGATCTATAACTATTTCCAATTCCAATGCCACAATTGTTGAAAGCAATTACAATAATCCAGATTCCCCCAAAGACACTTTCAGGGAAATCAAGCCAGCCCACATAGCTGGACTTAAGCAGTGCATGCACATCTGCATAGTTCTGCACACAATATAATGCATGTCCACGCATCTGAGAGCAGGAGAAGGTATGTCCATGTTTGTGGGTGTGTATGTATGCTTATTGCGAATAGTGGTGCCAAGAGGGCTATTTAAGGCTGAGACCTGCAAGATTCCAATGCTGAGAGACCTTCAGCTGTAATTGGACTTGTGCTTTTGCATCTGATCCTGATCTTCATTACCAACCTGGCTTGTTCCCTGACTCTTCTGTGGTTCTCCTATGTCTGCTGACCTGCTCCTGTACTGTACTGACCTTAGCTTGTTATCCACATTTGAATTAGGCCTGCTACTTTGGTTTCTCGCTGCCAGCAAGTTGCTGACCAGGCCTGTCCCCCCATCTCCTGTCAGCTCTAGCAATGTGAAGAACGGGGGTATGTGAAGTTGCAAGTTGCTGACCAGTCCTGCCCCCCCCCCCCCATCTCCTGTCAGCTCTAGCAATGTGAAGAAAGGGGGTATGTGAATAGTGTATCCGCAGCTGCTGTTAGAGTGCTGACAGGGGATGGAGCTCGTCCTGGCTCCTGCAAGGGTTCACGTCCAGTGATGCTTGGACTGGAGCAGTAAAGAATCGTACACACAATGAGAATTTTCGGAAGAATTATCGTCTTTTTTTTTTGTTTTTGCATGCTGGTCTCATATCGAAAATCAACTTACGAAAATTCTCGTACAACAGAATACAACTTTGGAAGTGATGTAATGTATTGTGTTGTATAGTAATGTATTATTTCCGAGCATGTACTGATTAAACGAAAATTGTATGACCTGGTATCATACAAGAAAAATTTTCTAGTTTGTTCCTTCAAATAATTTCAGGTGAATGATCGTGAGCGGCTCTCGAAAGTTGTGTACTAACGATCAGATTATCATAAGATCGATTCAAAAGTGGATTGATTTTTTGATTGTGTGTACTAGGCATAAGAGAGACCACACTTATCTCAAGCTTCCCATCAAGGTACGTGACATCTACCCTTCATGGTGATCCACTTACAATCCCCACTGAGGGGCCCACAAGCAAAGTAAATACAAAGTTTCATCCCTCTAGTAAGCCCCACCTGACACCACTCCGGAGGATGTCAGGGAGACACTCACGGAAAGAGGACCAACAACCAATTCACAAAAGCAAAGAAAATGTAAAGAATGTTTAATTTTTCATTGTATACACTCAATCACAATGAAGAATCTCTTTTGAAAAACAGGTGTAAACTTCTGCCCTATATGTACATCAAATTTGTTAATCTGTGGATCTGTAGAGTTTTGTGAGAAAACAAAACCTCCAATGATCTTACACAAACAAATTTCTGAATACTGTTCCCGATCCAGCCAATACTATTGTGATTTTTCTGGATGAATCTGTATCAGCCCTTGTAAAAACATACCTTTCCTATATCCTACTAGTTCAACAGAAGAGAAGCTTTATCACCACATTTCAAACAATAGTTTAGTTAGACCATAACAAATAACCCAGTGAAGAATAATCTCTTCCATCCAATTTAACAAGAGGAAAAAAAATGCCTTAAAAAGCCCTAAAGAATAATTAACAATTATTATAGAAAACACTAACAAAGAGGGAAGAGCGCTGATCCAACCAAGGCAAAAAGATTATATGCAAGGAACAGCAAAGATCCTTGAGGATAAGGTCTCCTATAAGACAATAATGTACTATACTATCACCTACCCAAAATAATAATCCATCCCTCAGGAAGCCCACCCACCTATGGAATTATTTCCCCAACTTCAATCTTATCACAGTTTATTGACCTCCACTTTTGAAGATTTGTCAAGCATCTTCCATCATAACTTACAAACAAGACACCACAGACCTTCTCAACAAACTCATATCTATCAGCTGGACTGCCCATATTCACTGGCTTACGCTCAATGTTTCCTCTCTGAATCCCAACATTCCCCCACAATAAAAGCAATTGAAACATTTTTATGCAAAGTGTCTAATTTTTACCTGCCACACTCATTCCACAGCTATTGAATATCTAGATGTGACACTAGAAGGGAAGGAAGATGGCAAGATGGTAACTAAAACTTCAGTCTTAAAAGTTGACAGCAACAGCAATTTAGGTTTTAAAGCTGCCACCATAAACCATGGCTCAAAAATGTCCCATCGGCACAGTTTAAAAGACTGAGGAGAAGCTTTAACCTAGAGGCTGAAGACTTTGATATAAGCAAGCTGATATATTCAAGGATCCCTTTATGGTAAATATTACCTGAAAGACCTGTAAGGTGGAGCATACTGGAAACCAAAAGACATGCCTACTCCCCAGGAACAAAACCAGACACATATCAAAACCCATGCTCTGAACTTTATAATCCAGTAAAACTGTCAACACTGGAAGATTAGGAACATCCAGAAGGTGCACTTAAGCATACTAAAGGCTGATCCTTTACTGAAAACACATGTCCCTACTGGTGCTAAAAACATATACAGCAGAACACCAACCTTAAAAAATACTTTAGCATCCAGTAGAGTACCAAATGTTGAGACAAACTGTTCTCCCAAAAAATTAGCCAAGGTAAATCTTTTCTGACTGTTTCTTATGAGGTGGCTCAAATTGCCTGGCTTGCCAATCCATTGAACAGAAAACCAACACCATTATCTCCACTAGCCCCAGTATTTCTATACATGTTCATCGTCAAGAAGCAAAAAAATATATAAATATGATGGACAGAAATTTCACAGAGCCACACGTGTATACCAAATCCATGTTAAGCAGATGCAGTTATTTTGGCTAGGTCTGATGATGACCTCATGTTGTTATGACAGCCAGACACTTGCTCTTGGGAGAAAAATAAATCAGACAGATCAGACAACCTGGGGTAAAAAATACTGGTGCCACAACTCTAAATGACATTAGCAGCGCCAGGAAGCTGGACACAAGCTTATAGCCAATTCAAGAGCTTGTGTCCAATGCATGCCGATTTTATAATTGTCCTGCTAAATCTATGGCATAACATAGATCTCCTGAGCAATCATTAATACTTCCCTGTCGTAGAACACTTGCAGGAAACCTGCACTCAAATTAGATCAAACAGCAGGGAACAAGAGCTTTCATTGGATTTTTACTGAGCTGAGTTTACAGCATCATCTCAGTGTGGTATTAGTGGCAACTGATGTAATCTTTTGACATGTACAGCATTTTTGGGATAGGATCTTTGTGTCTGATAGGATCACAGACAAAAAAAACTTTGACACTGTTCTAAAAACGTGAGAGTGTTAAAACAGTAACATGACATTAGCCAACCTCATTTGCAGCCTGTGTCGCAGGGAGGTTTAAAGCTAAAAAAACACATCTGATCAGTCATATTTCACATAAATAAATAGGATATATGTTGTTATTTTGAACTTAAATAGGGTATTTATTTCGTGCTATTAATAAAAGCTGCTGTATTCTCAATTATAAGGTCATATAGTCTCTGGATTTTTTTGAAAGTTCCTGGATTGGTATATTCTAGAAAAATGCATTTTAAAAGAATATACTCATGATATGACAGTATATTCTATACATTTGATAACATTTTCAGTGAATGGTAAAAAAAAAAAATTAACAATTTTCTTTCTAAAATTACTACTTCCTGGCATTTTACTTGAACCAAATTAAATGTATTCTTTTTATAGATTATAACTCTTCTTGCTTGCAATATAATTATTCAGCAGACTCTTATCTACATGTAAGGTAACCCTGCTTTAAAATTCATTCTTTACGGTGATGAGTAATACATATATACAATAATGGGCCTCTAGGGCTAAATTCACATAGACATTAAAAGTGTGCTTAGCAGGCATTTTACCTCCCATTTTCACCTTCCAACTGTGAGTATGTTCCCAATATGCTATGCTGTGGTACTATATGTGCTGCATCATGTTTTACCATGGCTTTAGGCAGTCTGTGTTACTGCAGTCTATTCACTTTCAATGGGCTTCAACGCAGCAAAAATCACATCTACACAATTTTTTTTTTCCTAAGGTGTACTGCAACCCATATCCTGCATTGTGATGTGCTGTAGGAAAGGTGTGTTGTGTGTGCTTTGGGGTGCTGTTCAAAATGGATAGCAAGACACATACGCATTGCATTCCAGTATGCTGCAGTAGACTGTGATTACCACAATGCACTAGGTCTGAATGGACCCAAAATGTTGGGAAGTTTGTACTGACCTGAACATATTACATGCAGTGTTCAAACTGTGCCAGGCATTCAATTGGCATGGGGTCTGCCAGGAAACAAGACAAGTTCTGAATTCTTTTTGAATCTAATGTCTATGTGACTATAGCCTAATAGCCAATATATGAAGAAATATGCAAACAGATAAACATATTCACTCATGTTTATTCTATATTGCACAACAAATGTATTTTTTGTCTATTTCCATGGATAATTATTATTCATCAGTGCTCTGATATTTTTTTTTTTTATTCCTCCAAATATAAATACATTGTAAATGTTCAAACTGTGCCAGGCATTCAACTGGCTTGGGGTCCACCAGGGAACAAGACAAGTTCTGAATTCTCTTTGTATCTAATGTCTATATAAATATAGCCTAATGCCCAATATATGAAGAAATATGCAAACAGATAAAAATATTCACTCATATTTATTCTATATTGCACAGAAAATATTTTTTGTCTATTTCCATGGATAGGTATTATTCATCATTGCGCTGATACTTTTTTATTCCTCTAAATATAAGTACATTGTAAATGTTCAAACTGAGCCAGGCATTCAATTGGCTTGGGGTCCATCAGGAATCAAGGCAAGTTCTGAATTCTTTTTGTATCTAATGTCTATAAATATAGCCTAATGCCCAATATATGAAGAAATATGCAAACAGATAAAAAATATTCACTCATATTTATCCTTTATTGCGCAGAAAATGTATTATGTGTCTTTTTCCATGAATAGGTATTATTCATTCTTGTTCTAATAGTTTTTTTTATTTTTTCTCTCTCTCTCTCTCTCTCTCTCTCTCTCTCTCTCTCTCTCTCTCTCTCTCTCTCTCTCTCTCTCTCTCTATATATATATCAGCTTGACAGTTTGAGATGCTTCTGAGATCATTCAGAAATTCATTGACAGGTGCTAATGACCACCTTCCAACCTGCATTTGACCCGTAGGCCTGTATGAGTACAAACCATGTCCAATGCAAACAGAAGCCCAGTGACACACGTCTTTAAATACAATTCCCAAAAAATGAATTACCAGTGTCGCAAGGGCAAACAGTACAGAGGACCAATGGGTAAAAATAAGTAGATGTAGCGATCCTCCCTAAAATTTTGTACCTGTTTAAGGTATTGCTGCTTCAAGTGCCCTCTCACTTCCTTTGAATACTACAATCCAGGGTTCTTGCCTACGTCTGGGGCAAAACTAGACCTTGGGTAGCAAGATTAAACATACTTACCTAAATTGCAAGGTGACCTCGGTCTCCCACACTTCGCCAAATACTACCAGGCTGCCCAGTTGGCCTAAGTACCAAAATATCATGCCTCCCACGAAACTCCTCTCTGGGTAGCACTAGAATCCGTAGAGTGTGACCCGCTCCCCGTGGCCAACCTACTGTGGATTCGCCCAAGCGACCACAAGACAGTGAGGAACCCGGTCACTTGCCACTCGTTGCAGTTGTGGGATAATCTTAAAACTAAATTTAGATTCCAATCCCCCCATAACCCTCTTCTATCCTATCTACAAAATCCCGCTTTTTATCCAGCATGGACATCCCCCTCCTCCTTTAACCTCCCTGGCGGTATGATTATTTCGGATTTTATGTGCTGAAAGCGGTACAATTATTTTGCATGGAAATTTGGCGTTTTATATTGTAGGCCTGTAATTCTTAACAATAACACACTTAAATCTGTCCAAACAAGAGTCTAGTAGATATCTCGGGTATGATAAAGTTTGAAACACAAAAACATAAATTATAATATAATAAAAAAAAAATAATAATTAAAAAAAATAAAAATAAATAGTAATAAAATAAATTTCCACACGATTCACTATCGCTCAATTCTGCAAGTGTTCTAATTTACTATCGCTGTTTTCTAGCTGGTCTAAAGCCATTTTTGACGTAAAGGGACACTTTTTGGTTGCTATGGACAATCTCCAGTTTCCAGGCAGAAAGAACAGTATATGCAATATAAAACTGCATGCAGGGCATGGGCCAGAGCACTGGGGAAAAATGGGATGTGAAATGATTTCATACAGTACTGTAATCTGTAAGATTACAGTACTGTATGTGTTATGCTTTTTACATTTTTTTTAATTTGCCGCCAGGCTCCGCCCCCGTGCGTCGCGCCGCTCGCAGGGAACGGAGCCTGGCACAGAGAGGCTTCGGAACAGGACACAGCCCGCGGACACTGCGGGGGACATCGCAGGATCCCGGGGACAAGGTAAGTAAGGAGGCACCAGGATCCTGCGATGCAATCCCGAGTGTGGCTCGGGGTTACCGCTAATGGTCCTGAATTTTAACCCCGAGCCACACTCGGGAAAACCGCCAGGGAGGTTAACCAATGGTCTGCAGCCAACCTAATTCGAGCCCATAAATTCACAACCCCTGACACCTTTAAGACACTCCCCACTCTTTGTGAAATGTACTGAATTCCTGACTCCGAAATTTTGCGCTACCTCTAACTTAAACATTTTTTTTCCTCATTCTTACGCACAAACTCCTCCCTACCCGACATGACCAACTTTGAGCGTATCTGCTAGAAAGATCCCCATTCCGGGGCTTAATCTCCTCTTTCTAATTACAACTGTTAGATTCACCACCTTACACATCTCTACACTATGTAAACCAATGGGAATCCACTCTGGGCCTACAATTGGATGCTACCGACTGGTCCAACATCTGGGCTGCCACAAAATTGGCCTCACAGAATGTTGTGGGTTCTGAAACTAATTACAAAGTATTAATGCTCTGGTACCTGGTCCCTGGTCCCTTCCAGGATTGCCAAATATCTTCCATCCTACTCTCCTGCTTGTTTCCGAGGTTGTCCGGACAACGGCACGCACCTTCATATCTGGTGGAGTTCCCCGCTAGCCCAATCATATTGGACTGTCATTTTCCATATCCTTTCCACCCTTATTGTTAACACCTTAGCCACTGACCCAGCCATGGCTCTACTCAATAAGGAACCTCCTGTTGTAACCTATCTTCAATTCAATTCAAGCTACTCCTGCAGGTTGCTGCGAAGCAAACCATTGCGAAGGCCTGGAAAACCCCCCACCTCACTGTCTTGGAAACCAAAAATAGGGTTACCAGAGCCATGGTTCACACCAAAATAGAAGCATTTCTCCTAGACAGGGTCAAAAAGTTTGAACGCCTTTGGAAATCCTGGGTCAACCATTACCTCCCTCCTGACTTCGATAATGCTTTACTATTACCTTGAATAGCCTTATAGATAACTTTGTCTACTCATAGAGACCAGACCAATATCTCTTCCCCCTCCCCCCAGTGAACTCCCTCCTTGCCCTTCACCTCCTTCTCCTTAGCTGCCTTCCCCCTCTTTTTTAACTGCCCCCTTTTCTTCTTCCTCTCTTCTCTCTTCCTCCACGTTTCAGCTTTTCTCTTTTGGATGTAAATCTTTCTGATCCGACCAATCTATATACCTATCATGCTGAGGCTGGTCATTCCCCTCTAACTGCAATCCCCACAAGGTCAGACCTACAAAAGGCTCTCAATGTTTATCCTACAATTTAACCTTTATCCATTTCGAGGACACTTTGCTAAGTATCCCAAAACTAATCCACACTGTGTAGCCTTACAATGTCTTTTTATGCCTTGCTGGGTTTTTTTCTGTATGTTTTGTTACAAAGGGCTGCGTCTCTACCTCTGCAATGTGTCACTATACTACTATTGCCTCCCCTTATCCTGGGGGGAAGATTTATTTTTGATGCATCCTGTTGAAATGTATTGTTCTTTCCTTCAATAAAAAATTTGAACAAGAAAAAAGTAAAGTAAATGTAATCAATCAAGCATGGACTCCAATTCATTGATAACCAGTGTGCAAGGACACAATCGGATTGTGTTTCATTTTTAATCTTTATGCCTCGTACACATGGTCAGACTATCTGGGAAGCTAGGTCCGTCGTTCTTCCCGCTGGACTTCCGGCGGCCTACCGCCGGACTTTCTGAACAGATGGACTTGCCTACACACGACCGGACTTTCCGGAATCCGGTCTTCCCGACGGACTTCTTCCAGACTTTCAGAATGAACTGACTTGCCCACACATGGACAAGTCCGTTCATTTTGAACGTGACTCGGGTACGACGGGACTAGAAAAGGAAGTCAATCTCGCCGCTTTTATCAGCGAGAGTGACACCTTGCGAGCCCCGTCGCAGGGCATCCCAGGCCCTTAGGCCTGGTATGGATTTTAAGGGGAACCCCCTACGCCAAAAAAAGGCGTGGGGTCCCCCCTAAAATCCATACCATACCCTGATCCGAGCACGCAGCCTGGCCGGTCAGGAAAGGGGGTGGGGACGAGCGAGCGCCCCCCCTCCTGAACCATACCAGGCCGCATGCCCTCAACATGGGGGGGTGGGTGCTGTGGGGGAGGGGGTGCCCTGCGGCTCCCACCACCCCAAAGCACCTTGTCCCCATGTTGATGAGGACAAGGGCCTCTTACCGACAACAATGGCCGTTGGTTGTCGGGGTCTGCGGGCAGGGGGCTTATCGGAATCCGGGAGCCTCCTTTAATAAGGGGGCCCCCAGATCCCGGCCCCCCATCCTATGTGAATGGGTATGGGGTACATGGTACCCCTACCCATTCACCTGGGGGAAAAGGTGTCAATAAAAAAACACTACACAGGCTTTTAAAGTAATTTATTAGACAGCTCCGGGGGTCTTCTTCCGACTTCGGGGGTCCCTCCAGCCTCTTCTCCCGGCGTCCGGTTGGTTCTTCTCCGCTCTCTCTGGCCTTTTCTCCCGGTGTTCGACCTCTGCTCCCGGTGTTCCAGTTCTTCTGCCGGCTCCTCCGCTATCTTCATGCCGCTCTTTTGCTAGCGGGGGCCCGAACTTCTGGCTTCTGGCTTCTTGGCTTCTTCCCTATTCTCTTCTTCCGATGTTGACACGACGCTCTCTCTGGCTGCAATGCTCTCTGAGCGCTCCGATGTGACTTATATAGGTGGTGACCCCGCCCCCTTATGCCGTCACAGTCCCTGGGCATGCTGGGACTGTGACGGGATTAGGGTGGTCAACATCACCCTAAGGGCCTGGGATGCCCCACGCTCACCGCAATAGGAAAATTTGTTTTTCCTACTGCAGCGAGCGCGAGATGCAGTACCCTGCCCTTGCGTCGTATCTGGTCCGTCGGACCAGCATACAGATGAACGGGCTTTCCGTCAGGAACTGAGTCCTGGCGGAGTTACGACGTAAAGATTTGAAGCAGGCTTCAAATCTAAACTACATCGGATTTCCGACCAAAACGGTCCGTCGGAAGTCCGATGCAGACCACACACGGTCGGATTGTCCGTCGGATTTGGTCCGTGGGCATCCGTCGGACAAGTCCGGTCGAAAAGTCTGACCGTGTGTACGAGACATTAGAGAATTGGTAACAAAAACTAAATCAATAAAGAATATAAAACATTAATAATTGCACATAATGACCTAAAACATAATGAACTTTCTTGTTTATGACAAGATGATTGTAAATCCTATTATGCTGTGAAAAGGCCTCTAATCTTCATCAGAGGGCATAGGTACTACGATGTGCAGGGAATATAGCTAGGATGCATGCTTGTCAAGAGTCACTGCCTCAGCAAATAACAAAGACTCAGATACACAGCATGTTCTTGGTTACAGGTCATAGCCTGGTTCAGGTAGGAAATGCTGTAAGAAGCAGCATGCATAGAATGACTTCCCACTGTCTTAAATGAGTCCTTGTAAAGCTTTGGTCCACAATTTGACCATTAATTCAGGAAATCACAGATGAATAGCCATGTCGTTTAAAGTGCAAATGCTGTCTTTTTAATTTCATTGTTTGACATACAGGAAAAAAGATTGGATTAAAGCTGAACCATGGGCAGATGTAAAATCCGTATTAAATCCAATTATGTTTTTGGTAAAAAATCATCACTTTTTTTTTTGCAATAAGTAGTTGAATCGGCCTTAATATTAGCTTTCTGTAAAATAGCACTCACTCTGAACTTGCATTTGAAGAAATACTGTAGTTCCCCACACAGCTTCCAGGAGGTAAAAGCAGTAATGACCTCATCAGCTGTACTACTTAAAGGGGAACTTCACCTAAGAAGGGAAGTTCGCTTGTCCTCCTCCTCCTTTTTTTCGCTGTTGTTGTTTCTGGATAGAATGCAGAAGAGTTTCCCTGCTGCTTGTATCTCATGGGAGGGATTCCCTATCCAGGCTGACAAAGGCATAGGAACTGACTATATATATTACGAGGAAATGTTAGAATTCTATGAAGAATGTATTGCTGCTTGTGCCATACTTTCTATGTGACCCCTATTCCCATTATATGTACCACATTCTACACCGGCCGATATTCCGATCTTACCGCTAATCTGTATATTTATCTGCAATTTTTAATGACATGTAAAACCAAGTATCCTCCATGGGCAGCGACACACCAATCCAGGCTATCTAAGCTTTAGGTCCCATTAAGGAGATGCAACACGTTTTTTGTTTTTTTTTATTTGTGCCAAGAAAGTGATAGATGGTTCATAAAATATTGGGGGAAAAAATCCCCTACTGGTTAAACGTTAAGTGATATGTCCACCCCGAGACAGTACTTTTGTATCTAACTTAATGGAAAATACAACATAAAATATAACACCGGCACACTATGTCACAAGAGTGGTGGTGGTCACACGTCAAATTTATCACACATGTGCAGGGATAATGCCATGTTACACATGCCTGGGGCAAAAAACACAGCCCTGTAACACAGGCATTAAAAACAGCCTCTCATCCGATGTGGCAGAATCATGGAGCTCAAGCTCACAACTCTCTGCTTAACGGTGTGTGTTAATTGTTAGACATGACGCTGAAAGCACCTGTCTCACACCAGCCATCATGTATTATATTATGTGGACCGACATAAATAATAAATGAGATAAAAAATGTAAGCTAGTTATAGAAAACATTAATACAAATTAGATGCTGCCCAGCATGAACTTGTCAGTAAATCTGGAGTGACTAAAAGATGAGATATTCACGCCATCAAAATAAGCAAGAAATGTAGATGTTTACATGCACAGTTCTTGGAGTCATGTGAGCTGGAGAAAAAGAAAGATATGACAGTTGCCCTCAGCAACAAATTTGGATCATACTTGGCCTATTTTGACTGGAAAGTAAAAGAATCCTATCAGGTGCAAGAGTAACATATTAACTTTATATCATTCCATGTTCCATAAAACAGTTTGTGACATATTGAGCACTATGATTGAGCATGGTAATGTTATACTTCCTCACACAAACAGATTATTAAGCAATATTTTGGTTCTATCATTGGTGAAGGAGACACAAAGGAAATATAGAACAACTGCTCAGGAGTTCTTTAAGTTATAATGTTGGCTAAGCATATTTACATAGAATCCTAGATACGCCAACTAATCAGTCAACAAATTTGTAACTATGTTTTATTGTTTTTCATCATTTGCTGAGATAAATTGCCAGTTTCAAAGGGATTTACCAGCATTTGTCAACATGCGTATATTCTCATTTGCCGTACTTATAAATCACTTGGTACTCTGAGCTAAGAGAAACCAAGCATTTCCCCATTATTCCTTCTAAAGACCCATATCAATCTTTCACCTGCATTTTCTGCCTATTCCTATCATTTATAATATTAACCACTTCGGCCCTGAAAGATTTACTCCCCTTCATGACCAGGCCATTTTTTCGATACATCACTGCGTTATTTTAACTGACAATTGCGCGGTTGTGCGACACTGTACCCATATAAAATTTACGACCTTTTTTTTCACACAAATAGAGCTTTCTTTTGGTGGTATTTAATCACTTCTGGTTTTTTTTTTTTGTTTTTTTGCGCTATAATCAAAAAATTGTCTGACACTTTAAAAAAAACAAAACATATTTTTTACTTTCTGCTATAAAACATATCCAATAAAAAAAATGAAAAAAAAAAATCAAATTTCTTCATCAATTTAGGCCAATGTGTATTCTGCTATTTTTGGTTAAAAAAAATCCCAGTAAGCATATAAAGATTGGTTTGCCAAAAGTTATAGCGTCTACAAACTATGGGAAAAATGTATGGAATTGAATTTATTTGTTTTACTAGTAATGACTCATAGGGGGACTGCAATATTGTGGCAGACAAATCGGGCACTAACTGACACTTTAAACACTTTTTTGGGAACCAGTGACACTTATACAGTGATCAGTGCTAAAAATATACACCGTCATGGTACTAATGACACTGGCTGGGAAGGGGTTAACATCAGGGGTGATCAAAGGGTTAACTGTGTTCCTAGCCAGTGCTTGTGTACTGTGGGGGGGGGGGGGTGCTTTGGCTAAGGGGGAAGACATAGATCCTTGTCCCTGGATCCATGCCTGAACATCAATCTGCCTTGTTTACATAAGCAGACTGCTGTTCTGCCTCTGTAACGAACAATCAGCGGGTGCCGGCAGACATCGAGTCTGTGGTACCCACTGATCAGCTCCTGCTGTGCATAATCACAGCAGGAGCGAGCCCTTCAGTGGCACTCATTCGCCACTGAAGTGGGGGATCATGTACAGTATATATATGTGATCCTGTGCACAGCAGCTGCCCTGTAGCAGTAAAACTGCTATAGGATGGTTGTGAAGGTCACTAAAGTTTTGTGATACAAAAAAGGTACGCCACTTGCCCCATCTGTAGCTGGCTATCAGTAAGAAGCATTGGAGGGCTAACAACAGTTAACGCATACTGTTAGACAGGTTTACTTGGTTGTCTGTGGGCTGGTCGGTAAGTTAAGCTTGGTGTTTTCCTTGGATTTATCCTTGGCCTTGTTTATAACTGTTGTTAGCCTTCCAATGCTTCTTACTGATAACCAGCTATAGATGGGAGCAAGTGGCGTCTTTTTTGTATCACTGTTGTGTTTTATGGTTAGGCAATGCACTGACACTTTTGCAGCCATTGTGCTATATGCTGGGTGTTCAGTGTGCCCCTGTACGTTTAAGAAGGGGTGTCTCCCCTTCAGTCCACCTGCTCTCACCTATTCTTTAGAATGCATGTGCCTCCACTATGGGAACACTTATAAGTTAGTGTTAGGTACCACAGATACAAGGGTGCCTTGACGAGACTCCGTGGCCTATGCATGCATTTGCAAATGTGTGTGGACTAAACCCCTGCTTTTAATGCATACTGTTAGAAAGGTTTACTTGGTTGTCTGCGGGCTGGTCGGTAAGTTAAACTTGGTTTTATCATTAAAGTTTTGTACTGCTTCCAATGTCCTACAGCGAGAATCTTTAACAATACACTCCAAGCTACTCTCAGCTCCAACTATTTCCCATTCTACCACAAATACCTGTGAAGTATTACATTTGGTCACAAAGTAAAACATCTTGTATTCATGATGCACTGGTCCTTTTATGCTAGAATAGATCCATCAAAGTCTTTGTAAATTCCTGTCCCCTATGTTAGCCATGGAGAACTGGTTCTGTGTGAGGTGGAAGCTTTCAATGGCTGTTCAGGCCGAGAGAACTCAGTAGAGCCTCTGGCTAACAAAAATATGGTTCCAAATACAAGAAAAAATGTGACAATGGCTTCTTAAATCCCAAAGGACTCTGAAATCTCTGCATAGCATGAATGCCCAGTCATTAAACAATGCAAGTTTTATAAATGTGGCATAAATCCTCTCATTTAAAGCATAATTTATAGATATTCAGTCAGATAGACATTGGGGGTTATTTACAAAAGGCAAATCCACTTTGCACTACAAGTGCAAACTACAAGTGCAAAGTGCACTTGAAATTGCACTGAAAGTGCACTTGGAAGTGCAGTCGCTGTAAATCTGAGGGGTAGATCTGAAATGTGGGGAAGCTCTGCTGATTTTATCATCCAATCATGTGCAAGCTAAAATGTTGTTTTTTATTTTCCTTGCATGTCCCCCTCGGATCTACAGCGACTGCACTTCCAAGTGCACTTTGCAATTGTAGTTTGCACTTGTAGTGCAAAGTGGATTTGCCTTTTGTAAATAACCCCCATTGCACCTACAACCTCCCATTGCATTGTCTTATCGCCACTTTACTGTTGTAATGCATTTTTCTGACATTTATTGCTGAACAATTTGGATAGGGCGTAGGGAAATGTAGGATACTCCATTAGCGATGAACAGTAACAAGAGGACACTCTTCACCCTGTCACGACTGCTCAGGGCAGCCCCCTTAGTAATGACTCACAAAATGTACAGCACTGAGACACTGTCAGAAAATTCCCAGGCAAGGCAACACTAGTACTGATATACAAAGGATAGCAACAGCAGCAGCAAGCTCAAGGATCCTACACACAGACCTGTAAGTACAATTTCCCTGAATACTTGGATGCCTCCTTCCAATATCAGACAGACATCTCTCCAGTGAACTCTTCAGACCAGATCCTCAGCGAAATCCCTTGATTAGTTCCAGAGACTTTCAGCACTCAGCTTTAGCATAGTTGGGACCTTGATGAGCATGAATAGATTTTCAGTTGGGCTGCCTAGAAGGGCAGTAGCCCTATGAGCTGGGAGCTGCTTCAAGCTCCAAACAATTTATGCACCCCCCCCCCCCCAGCCACATTCTGGGCGCCCTCTTCCAGGGATTGGCTGAGACAGCATAAATATTCAGGTTATTGATATGCCTTTCCAGCCCACTACATTCTAGAATCCTGCAGAAGGCTGCAGGAAACAATCAAACCTGCAGCCAGTGGAGCACAGCCCAAAGCAATCACAAACTGCTCCATGGATTACAGTGGAGCCAAAAGAACTTAATCTACCTAGATTTACTAGAAACCTATATAGGAGGGTGCTACACTGTTAAAGCAGTTGTGCAGCGTGTCTAAATATGACTGCACAGTCTAATGGGCATAAGAATTTGACCTCTCTGACCTGTGCACTTTGTAATCTAACAGATCTGGTCAGATGCACCCCCTATTTCAGCACAAGTTTGCACAACGTTTGTTACTTCTCTGTACCCATATCCTTCCACCCAATAAGGCTGGAAAGGCATTTCTACTAATAACACTTTATTTTAGGGTATTTCCAAAGAAAAGTTAGTTTAAAAAATGATATGCAGCTATACCCTTGAATTGCAATAAAAATCCATGTTTTAAACTTAAAGTCTAAGAAAGGTTTAAAATGCATAACAATAGGGACCCGTAGATTAACATATACAGTATATAACAAAATCAAGCATATGAACCTTATTTACATAAGTAAGTCACCTCATGAACTCATCCAACTTTTCAGCAAAATTGAATTTCTTAGGATGCTTCTCCTGTTATTCAATAAAGATTCATTTAAATATAGGTAAGACATGTTTACCTGTTTTTTCCTGTCCTGCTGATTGCTTCTTAATATAGAACTGCAGTGATGACAGGTCCACCTCACAGTGCTGAACTGCTGGTGCTAATGGGGCTAAATTCTGCAGCTCTAACACTGAAGAAGTCCTGGTGGCCAGCCGCCCTTTTATGTGTCTCTCCCCTCCATTCAGAAAAGTCCTTGTAATGCTTTCACACAATGCCACAAGTTCTGTGAATGGGAGAGAGGCAGATGGATGAAAGGATCCCCTTCCCCCATTTACAGAACATGTTAAAGTCTGTAAAAACAATGCAATTACTTTTGTGAATGAAGGAGAGGGCAGAAAGGAGCAAGCAGCTGTGGGGACTTCTTTAATGTACTGCAATATCAGAGCCAAGGAAGCTAACCTCTGCAGCGCCGGAAGTACATCGCTGTGAAGGGAACTTATCATTACAGAGTATATTTCTACACTAAGCAGCAATTAGCAGGACATGAGATTCACGTTTTTTTAGAGGTAAGTAATGTTATTGAACCTTTATCCCAGAAAACTAATTTTAACTAATTTTAACTTCACTTTAAAAAAGATTTAAGACCTAATATTAGCACATAGGGTTTAGACATAGTGTAGATCATGGGTGCTCAACCTGTGGCCCACCAGCTGTTGCAGGACTACAAGTCCCATGATGCATTGCAAGCTGCTGACAGTTACAAGTAGGACTCCCAAAGTGAGAGGCACTATGGGACTTGTAGTTCCGCAACAGCTGGAGGGCCACAGGAAACATTCAAATTAATATAGCATTCAAAATGTTTTTATTGCATAGTCAGTACCGAAATCCAGAAAAAACACATTTCCAATGTTGCCTTTATAAAGCACTATGCCTAAAATTTTTGAACGGCTGGCAAATTTAACTCTAGTTACAGTAGAAATTGCAGACAAACTTTGTCAGTGTATCTCCACTTTAATTTGAGTTTTTTGGGAGCTACGTAAGTACCTGTGCTGAAAGTTACAAATTACAAAGTACCAGTACACCTTGGCCTGTTCACACCAGAAAGCAATGTGAGAAACCCGTGTTCCATGTGCGTTTCTCACACTGCGCTCAGAATGCACGGGGTGTGTGATCTGCTGCGGGTGTCAATGTATTCCTAACGACAACCTAAAAGCAGATCACAAACACAATGTATTTACCTGCATGGAATCGCACGGTACTGTGGTATCCAGTTGCAGTGTGTTTTTAAAAGAAGTGCGTGCGTTAATTTTTGTTACGATCCAGAGCGATTTCAGCCCTTTGAAACAAATGGGCTGAATCGCACAGGAATGAGATTCAGCGCTTTGCGTTCCTGTGCGATTCAAGTATGAACCGGCCCTGTATGTGGAGAAGGACACCGACACTGAAAAAAATTCACTTTGCAAAATTGTGTTTGTCTGCAAGACAGCATTTTTTGATATTGTTAGTTCTTTCCAAGAGCATGCAAAAATAAATTAAAAAGCTATGCATGTTTATTACTGAATGTGTTGGTTTTGCATGGTATTCCCTTTAAAATCGCATGTCAACTTTACAGAAGCATTCCTTTAAAAATATTTCTTTATGTGTAACGGCTGGTTTATACTATAATTCCAACTATCATTTTATAAAAAAAAAATGGTTGTCATATGCAACACAGACACATCCACCCACTCTTTATATAAAAAGTCCCATTGCTCATAAAGAGTAACTCTTTTGTTAAGGAAAAAAAATCATTCCCCTCTGGGTGATCTATGTACATTGCAAGGATTTTACCAAACTTTGTTGCAGATTCCTACTTTTTGTTATTCTGAAGAAATAGCTGTTTGTCTGTGTCCATGTGCAAAGTGAATCTGTATGGGAGTGATTTTACATTTAATCGGTCAGCTGCTGCACCTTCAGGGCTCTAATGAGGAAATTGGCACAGTCTGCATCCCTTTAGACATGATTTCCCTTTGGGAGCATCTCACCAAAAATGACATTTTTGGTGCAAGGGATGCCAAAAAACGTATTTGTACCTGACTGCAGACTTCTAGGAAAATCAGTAAGCCAATCACTCAAGCAGCAATTGACACATCTGGGAGGCGTTCTGTACATATTCTGTGTACTCAATACCTCCAGGTAGCCATATTGTATTGCATTTTACTGAAAATTACAGCGCTGCAGATTGAAAAGGAAAGGTCATTTTAATAACACTCAAATACAATATGACTATATGACTTGTCTTGCAATTGTACACGCTATTTTTTTTTTATTTGCTAGTTTTTTTTCTATGAAAGTGGAGTTATCCTTTAATATCAAGTCAACCCTAGTGGTTGGAAAGTGTATTAAAAAATGTAGTTATCTATGTTTAGTAACATCTTTCTTCCCTACTGTCCCAAAAGTAAGATACATTGATTTACTAAAGTAATGCTAGCCACACACACATGTAGAGTTCTCTCATTTACCCCTGTGGGGTGAACGAGAGAAATCGATCAATTCTCCTATCCATACTAAACAGTGTGGACAGAGGAACCTCCATTGCCAGCTATTCTATTCAGATAGCCACAGCACCTGCAGCTACCTGAATACTTGAACAACGACTGCATCTGACGCATTCGCCGTTAAGCCGATATTTCCCCAGCTCAGTCAATTTTTAAATCAAATTTTGTTCAGTTGAGTTGTGCCAACTGGTCCATCCATAGCCTGAATTGTAGCTAATTCAACAGAAATCGGACACAATTCAAGCCATGTATGGCTAGCTTAACCCTACTAGCGGTATTCCTGAGTGTGGCTCGGGGGTTAAATTTCAGTACCATTAGTGGTAACCCCGAGCCACACTCAGGATTGCATTGCAGGATCCTGGTGCAGTGTACTTACCTTGTCACCAGGATCCTGTGATGTCCCCCCGCTGTGTCCTCCGCCGGATCATCTGCCTGATGGTCTGTGTGCCAGGCTCCGTTCCCTGTGAGCGTCACGACGCACGGGGGCGGAGCCCGACAGAAAATTCAAAAATT
Organism: Aquarana catesbeiana; assembly: GCF_042186555.1. Classification (NCBI taxonomy): domain Eukaryota; kingdom Metazoa; phylum Chordata; class Amphibia; order Anura; family Ranidae; genus Aquarana; species Aquarana catesbeiana. Next base: position 258,772,648 of record NC_133326.1, read on the forward strand.
GCACAAAACATAATACATACAGTACACTGTAATCTGTAAGATTACATTACTGTTAAAATCATTTCACATCCCTTTTGTCTCTAGTGGTTTGTCCAGTGCCCTGCATGCAGTTTTATATTATATATACTTTTCTTCCTGCCTGGAAACTTGAGATTGTCCATAGCAACTAAAAAGTGTCCCTTTACATCAAAAGTGGTTTTAGACCAGCTAGAAAACAGCGATAGTAAATTAGAACACTTGCAGAATTGAGCGATAGTGAATCGCGGGGAAATTAATTTTATTATTATTTTTTATAGTTATTTATTATATTATAATTTATGATTTCGTATTTCAAACTTTATCATACCCGGGATGTCTACTAGACTCTTATTTAGACAGATTTAGGTGTGTTATTACTAAGAATTACAGGCCTACAATATAAAACGCCAAATTTCTATGCAAAACAATGTAGCACTTTGAGATGCAAAAATCTGACATAATCATACCGCCAGGGAGGTTAATGTGGACCTTGAGTCATTTTTTTCAACTTTCCATCTATTAAATCTTCTGCCCTTGTTTTTTTAACTTTGGATAGTAAAACCTTATACAACCCACTTCCTGTTTCTTATCTGGTCATAACCTATGCTTATGACATCATGCACAGCTCTCTCTCTCACTCTTTTGAGAGTTTGCCAGGAAGGGAGGGGGGATGAGTCATAAGAGGGCCAATGAGAGCTGCAGGGCTGGAGGTGTGTTTCTGTGTGCCTGTGTAAATGCAGGAAGTGAACAGGCAGCAGCTTCAGCTGCCCACAGTTAAAATGGTTGCAGCCAAACTCAGTGGAGGGAGATTTCTGCAGCATATTTGGCAAGTACAGAATCACAGTATATATAAAATAATATTCAAAGTGGTCGCCGGGAAGCTTCAGAATAGCACATATGTTTTTATTACAGATTATGTGAGCAGACTGCAGTTCCTCTTTAAGAGAAGGGGCTGTTTAGTTAGCAAAGAGGAAAATCGCTGACCTTAGTACAGATTCCCCTTATTTACCAAGTTCAGAATTCACTTAACACCGAACCATCTTGACTCTTTAGTCAATTTACCCCATTTTCCCCAGTGAAGTGATAAGGGAAATAGGTGTGTGGCTGACAATCACCAATCAGCTACTTCTTTTTTTAGTCTGCTCAATGACAGATACAACTACAGGTCCTATTTCTAAACTTACAGTTCCCTATCTACAATAAGAGTTTCAGCCTGATAATATCACTCTTGGATCACTTGAACATTTCCAGGAGGTATTTGGGATTTAAGAGATCGACACTTCCATTCATGCCTACTGGGATAGGAGCAGCCAGTTCTGCAATGTAATAAGACGATAATCCACCCAGACGGCAATTTATCATGTTTGGCTCGAACATTTCATTGCCCTCTATCTAGCCAAACTCCCAAAACGTGTACCCTGCATCCTACACTTGTGTAAAAATACTGGACGCATTATTATTATCCCCATATATTATAACACATTAATCATACAACCAGCATCAGAAGTCTGAATAGAAATAAACTGCTGAACACCGATTTGTAACTATGTCAGCTTAGCACTCAATGACACTTCAGGGCCTCATTCATAAACGAGGGCCATTGATAATTCACAAATGGCCTTCAAACATCAACCACAAATAGTTTTCTGTTTTCACAAGCACCATTCCTGTATTTAAAGTGACACTAAACTCTGGTTTAAAATAAATCTATCCCAGTATGTATTCTTTAAGTGGATCTTCACTGTATCTGAGCGCGACAATACCAAAAATACTATTTAATTCATTTTAATTCAAAGCAAACTCCCCCATCCATCCATGTCTCTACACTTTATTTTCTTGAGAAATCACTTTGAAAAACACTACCATTTCTGACCGTGGCCATCTTGGGTAAGGGCAGATGATTTATGTAGCATTTACTTCCTGGAATCCATCTGCCTTTAGCTCAAGCAATCAGGCAGGAGAGTATGCTTAGCTCAGAAAACCCCTCCTCCCCTCCTGAAGACTCTTAGGATGTTTCACATCATTTGCCTAGGCAAGAAATCAAAAACTGTAAAAAAAAAATAAAAATAAAACAATTAAATATAATATATTTTCCTATCTATTTACTAATTGCTGGCAGCATAAGGATTAAAAATAATTAATGTTGATTGGAAGAGTGATGTTCCACTTTAACTCAAAAAGTACCTTCTATTGCTCTCAGCCTCCTCCAAATCTCCTTTTTTTTGCTGCTGTGATCCGACTTCTTACTGTATTAGAGGGTGGCTATGTTCGTTCTCCATGGTGCCACTGTATGTAGAAATGCAGCCACCCTCTCATGCTTGCCCCCAAGATGAAACTTTGGGATTTGTAGTGCGCATATAGCAGTGCACATGACCACAACTAATGTGTACTGCTCATTACAAACAAATAGATATGAGGAGGGGAAAGGGAGAGGTTCGGGAGCTCACAGGGGAGGTTACAAGGGGGCACAGTAAGAAGCATTAAGTAGTGGTATTGTATGGGTTATTTTTGGAGAATTAGTATGTTGTTTAGTAGAGATTAGACATGTGCGCCGTCAATAAATTAGTTTTCTTTCGTTCCATTCCATTTCGTATTAGAATTAATTAGTAATTCGTAATTTGTGTCCGATATTCAATTTAAATTCATACAAAATACGAATTTTCGTTAGGTTTGTTAACTTTTCGTAACAATTACGAATGTTCGTTATGATGAATTTATCATTATGAGGGGCTCCCACCATCCCTGTACTGTGCTGACTTCCTGGGTTTTTAACTTTTAGGTTTGTTAACTTTTAGTAACAATTATGAATGTTCGTTAGGAATTTGGATCCGAAATTCATAAACAAAATTTTCGTATTTCGTACAAAATTCAGAAGCATAGCAATCCGTATTTCGGATCCACCCGAATGTACGAATTTACGGAAATTTGTACGAATTTTCAATTTATACGAAACTAATCGCACAGTTTCTGCAGTGCTTTTTGCAGTGAATTTTGTGTATTTTCACACGCATTTTTCACTCTTTTTTTATGTGTTTTGCATTTTTTATGCTTTTTGTTTTTGCCCACTTTATTGTTGGGTTGATTAAGAAATGCAAAATCACACTACATGCTTTTCTGCAACTTCTCCATTGAAGTCTATTTAAGCAAAAACACACCATTTTGCTTTTAAAAAAGCCCCTGACCCTTTTGCATAGGTGTGAACCGAGCCTTAAGGCGGCAGTTAGCCACGGTACACATATATGCAAATTGGATGCGCTTTGAACCAATTTGCATGACACGTGAACTAAACTGGCTTTCTATGGAAGCTGTTCACGGGCCAGCCGCAGAACGTTTTTTTTTTGTTTTTTTTTAAAGCCTGGTACGATTTTTAGTCCTGTTCAGGTGCAATTTCCAGTGTCGTACACTTTAAAAATTTGCACCTGAACCGCACCTGAACTGCTGAACGAAATCACACCGGACTCTTTACAAATTCGCACTGAAACTGGCCCTGCGCATTTGTGAACCTGGTCTTATGTGAACAGTCTGTGTACTTGAAGGTATAGGTTTTAGTTTCAACGTATTACTCATGAAAATGCTTAGTATCGGCACCTATACCGACCAGTATGGGTATTGGTGCAGTGCTATCGTTTAGGGCAGGGATATGCAATTAGCAGACCTCCAGCTGTTGCAGAACTACAAGTCCCATGAGGCACAGCAAGACTCTGACAGCCACAAACATGACACCTGGAGGCAGAGGCATGATGGGAGTGCTAGTTTTACAATAGCTGGAGGTCCACTAATTGCATATCCCTGGTTTAGGGTAACTTTAGTGCATTATTTGGGACAAAGCTCACAATTCCTATGTTTAATTCTTTTTTTCAAGACAAATTAAAAGCTAACCATGATGTCATTTTATTTTACAAAGGAGCACGATAACATTTTAAATAAGGCCTATTTACAACATGCATTTGCGATTTAGCTGCGTTGTAACGCGTTATGACATGATATCACACTATTCCACACACTTCACAATACCATTTAAAGGGAAAAAAAAATAATGGGACAGGTTGTATTTTCCAAAACACACTACAAAACTGCACAGGGTTGTGAACACCACCATCAGGACAACCTGCACACGCGTTGGCGTGCGTTTTAACAATACAATATGAATGGGCCATAAAGGCCTCATGTTTAAGACATACTAAAAAAAAAAAATAATATTCTCTGTATACAGTCTGTGCTCCTTCTGTCCTATATACCTGTGCTTAGACCCTCTCTCACAATAAAAAAGACTTCATTCAGTTCCTAGCATGCTGTCTGCCATCAGATAACTGCCTTTATTCACATTGTTACAGTTCTAAAAAGCAACCTAATAAAAACAGAATCTGTGTAGCAAAACAAGGGAAAAAATAAACAAAAATAGGATGTGACTGTTTACAGGGAACAAAATCTAGCAATGCTTTTTCCTAAACTGGCATAAAAAATAAAAAAAAACAATTGATCACAAACACAGCTGCATTACAGCAACCTTTCAACTGTCACTGGCACTGCATTTCCTAATTAGAGGCACAGCTCTAGCATGACCTGTGTGTATGTGTGATGATTAATTGCTAATAACCCTGGCTGGATCAATAGCTGATCTGATGGAGCACTAGGATAGAGTGTACTATGGGCAGCATGTGCCTAGGAGATGAGGCACACACCAACATACATATCATCACATGCTTTCTAATCAGCAGCTTAAAGTGCTGGATCCTCCTTGGAAGAAGATCCATGACAGCAGCAGTGACATGCAGGTCCCCTGTACACAGCACACAATGCCCAGGTTCACCCAGGATCACACACCCACCACTACCACTAACCATGGCACTAACAGACCCACAAGCAGCACTTTCTAGTCCTCCTCTGCTTCCATCCTACACATCCAGCAAGCAGATCAGCACAAAAGATGTGTCCATGTGCAGGAGACAAAAGAGGGGTAGACTACCTGACAGATGCCATTCCAGGTGCTGTGGATAATCCCAGGGTTGGTGAGCCTTTAGCAGGTTCCTATGGCAATGGAATAGCTGTGCCTTGTATATCCCATTCACCTAATGACAAGGGATGGAGCAGGCAGCCAGCCTGTGTGTGTGTGTGAGCCAGTCCCTGGTTCCTATAGCTGTATGCAGCCCCCTCCAGGGGACTTCTCACCGTGCCAGAGCCTGGAAGGCACCATCCATCCTCACACCAGGCTGGGCTCACAGCTCTGCGGAGAGTGGCGCTGTGGCTGGCTATGCAGGCACAATAGCAGCAACACACACACACACACATACAGACACACACACACACACACACACTGGATCATTGAGGAGGTGCTCAGCCTGGCCACAGACGACTTACACGCAGGGGAGACTATTAGCATGGGGGGATGTAAGAATCAATGGACTTAACTCATTCAAGCCTGCCCTGATAAAGCTTTACTATTGTCTATAGAGGCTTGGAAGGGTTCATTTACAGCAAGCATGTCACACTGATAGGGGAGAAAATATTACATGCAAGCTGAACTGCAGGCAGATAGAAAAGACCCCAGTTCATCAGGGTCAGATTTGGGGGTGCAGAAAAGAAAAAAGTCAGGGGGGGCATCATGTCACTACTGTGTGTCACTTACTGACAGCTTGTCACATGGTGTGATTTATCACCTGGATGGAACTCCTGACATGTAGTGCAGAGCAAACAGGGAGTGTTGGAGTATGGATTAGTCTGTTATTACATGAGAACCTCTGTTCCCTTATATCAGGTATATCTTTTAGAGGCTACCCTTACATCAGGAGTTCTCATCAGAGTCCTCTTTTACATCAGGGGTTTTCATCAAGGCCCCCCATCAGAGTCCTCCTTTACATCAGAAGTTCTAATCAGGATCCCCATCAGAGTTCCCCATTATATCAGAAGCTCTCATCAGGGTCCCCATCAGAGTCCCCTCTAACATCAGGAGTTTTCATCAGAGTCCCCATCAGAGTCTCCTCTAACATCAGAAGCTCTTATCAGGGTCCCCATCAGAGTCTCCTCTAACATCAGAAGCTCTTATCAGGGTCCCCATCAGAGTCTCCTCGAACATCAGAAGCTCTTATCAGGGTCCACATCAGAGCCTCCTCTAACATCAGGAGGTCTCATCAGGGTCCCCATCAGAGTCTCCTCTAACATCAGAAGCTCTTATCAGGGTCCCCATCAGAGTCTCCTCTAACATCAGGAGGTCTCATCAGGGTCCCCATCAGAGTCTCCTCTAACATCAGAAGCTCTTACCAGGGTCCCCATCAGAGTCTCCTCTAACATCAGAAGCTCTTATCAGGGTTCCCATCAGAGTCTCCTCTAACATCAGGAGTTCTCACCAGGGTCCCCAGAGTTTCCTCTAACATCAGGAGTTCTCATCAAGATCCCCCATCAGAGTCCCCTCTTACATCAGAAGCTCTTATCAGGGTGCACATCAGAGTCCTCCTTTACATCAGGAGTTCTCATCAAGGTCTCCATCAGAGCCCCCCTTATATCAGAAGTTCTCATAAGGGTCCCAATCAGAGTCCCCTCTTACATCAGAAGTTCTCATCAAGGTCCCCATCAGAGTCCCCCTTATATTAGAAGTTCTTATCAGGGTCCCCACCAGAGTCCCCTTGTCAGGAAGCTAGTTCAGCTAATGCCAATTCTCATGCAGCTAATGCTGATTCTTATGCAGCTAATGCTCATTCTCCTGCAGCTGCTACTCATTTCCATGCAGCTGATTCTCGTGCACATGTACTAGCACACAGACGATCTCATTCTAATGTCCAGCATGCACTGACACGTAGGCGCATTGGCATGCATGTCTTCACGCATTGGTGCCAAGTGGCCTGTTTAAAGGAGACCCTGCTGGATGCCAACTGCTGGATATTCTTCAGCTTCCCCTGATCCGTGTTTCTGTGTTCCTACTTGTGCTGACTGATCTTCTGTTGCTGACCCAGCTTGTTCCTGACCTTGCTCTGTGGATTCTGGATTCTGACCTCGGCTTGCCTCTGACTATTCTTTGTCTGATCTCCTGGTGTTTACCTTGGCTTGCTACTGGACCTTGCTCTGCCTGCTTCCCTGGTACCAACCCCTGCCTGCCTCCTGACCACACTGCTGTCTCACGGTGTATGACCCGGGCTCACCTTGGCTACTTTCCTGACCGTGGCAGTCACATGCTATCAAGCTACCAGCACCCATGCTTCTTTCAGCCTCGTACCTCTGTCACCACATTCAGGGGTGATTGGACCAGAGCTGCAAGGAAAGCCCTCTCGTCAACTCGGCCTCCAAACAAGGTATGTGACACCCCTCTTACATCAGGAGTTCTCATCAGGGTCCCTAACATAGTGTCCCCTTATATCAGAAGTTCTCATCAAGGTCCCCATCAGAGTCCCCCCTTACATCAGAAGTTCTTATCAGGGTCCCCATCAGAGTTCCCCTCTTACATCAGGAGTTCTGATCAGGGTCCTGATCAGAGTCCCCCTTACATCAGGAGTTCTCATCAGGGTCCCCATCAGGTTTCCACCTTGCATCGGGAAATATAATCAGCCATCAAAGTCCCCTCTTACATCATGAGTTCTCATCGGGGTCCCTATAAGAGTCTTCCCTTATAACAGAAGTTCTCATCGGATTCCCCATCAGCGTCCCCCCTTATATCAGAAATTCTCATCAGGGTCGACATGAGAGTTCCCCTTTACATCAGGAGTTCTCATCAGGGTCCTTATCAGAGTCCCCCCTTACATCAGGTGTTCCCAGCAGAGTCTACTCTTATATCAATTGTCCCCTTTAGAGTGTCTCCTCTCATTAACTTTGTCATAATAGCTTAAAGCTGGGTACACACACTGTACCAAAACAAGCAATGTTGGTGAGGCAATCTCATGCACTGTGCTATTGTATTCTAACAAGGTGAATCAGCCCCCCTGTCCCCAGCCCCCCCCCCTGCCAAAACACACTGATTGCGGTCGCAGCCATTGGCTGTGAGTGCTGATCGGATGCAAGTCGGATGCTGGTTTTCCAACATGCCTATAAAAATGAATAAAAGGTAGGCACTAACCCTTTAAATTGCACGAAATACCAAAGCATGTTAAAACAGTGTTAACAATCAATGTCCATACAGTGTCCATATTATATGCAACCAATCATGGAAAATGTAAAGTCCATAATATAAGTAGATGTCCCCGATCACCAGGCCAATAGAAGTATTACTAGGTGACAAATTCTTATTAAAAAAAAATGTGATCCACCACGTGTAGCCACACTCCTCGCTCACCAGACTCAGGTGGCCATGAAGTAGCCTGCAAACATTAAAGGTATAACCCAGAATGCAGGAAAGCTGGATCCAGTAAGCTTATAAACTTCATTGCCGATTTGCACTCACCAGTAACAAGAGACAAAAGACCAGAAAAAAATCCTTATAGTGTAGTAAGTTTATTTATTTTGTGGTTGCAGGAGTCTGGTGAGCAAGGAGTGTGGCTACACGTGGTGGATCACATCGTTTTTAAGAATTTGTCATCTACTAATATTTCTATTGGCACGGTGATTGGAGACATCTACTTATATTATGGACTTTTCATTTTTAATGATTAGTTGCATATAATATGGACATTGTTTGATTGTTGACACTGTTTTAAGTTCACATTTGTGCAATTTAAAGGGCTAGCACCTACCTTTATATTTTTTTCTTATATTCACTTTGTGTTGTTCGCACTTAAAGGGGCAGCTACCTTTACTTTGGAATACAGATTTGTGGTTGGCTCCTTCTTACTTTATTGGAATTTCCAACATGCCTGTTCGTTAAAAGCCGGTCATGAGATCAGCTTCTGTAGAACAGACAACTGTGCACACGGGCCAAAAGGCAGCCGGTTGTTGCTGAACTGGGCGATTTCAGTTGATTTGGTCCTGTGCGTACAAGGCTTAAAGGTTTTTTAACTTGTTGCATTCTCTGCATTAAAGTAAAAAAACTTTCTGTGCCACAGAATCCTCTCCAGTCCCCCTCCCCCAGGAGCACCAGCAGGGGACCCCAGAAGAAGAGGATCAGGGCTGCTTTGGGCAAAACCATTGCACAGAGCAGGTAAGTATAACGTTTTTATTATTTTGCCCCCTTTCATCACGTGTTCCCAGCAGAGTCCTCTCTTACATCAATTTAACCCATCAGAATGCTTACATTAACCTCTTGCCGACCAGCTCACGCCGATATACGTCGGCAGAAGGGCACTTACAGGCAGATTAAGGTACCTGTACGTTGCCCTTTAAGAAACGGTTCGCGGGCGCACCTGCGCCCGCCGCGACCTCCGTGAGTGTGATTGCGGGTCCCACAGACTCGATGTCCACGGGGATACCCGCGATCGTCTCACAAGCATTTCCCTGTTCTGCCTAGTGACAGGACACTGATCACCGCTCCCTGTAATCGGGAGCGGTGATCAGTGTCTTGTCACACATAGCCACGCCCCCCTACAGTTAGAATCTCCTTAGGACACACTTAATCCGTTCACTGCCCCCTAGTGGTTAACCCCTTCACTGCCAGTCACATTTACACAGTAATCAATGCATTTTTAATTGCACTGATCGCTGTATAAATGTGAATGGTCCCAAAATCACGCCAAAAGTGTCCGATCTGTCTGCCATGATGCCGCAGTCACGATCAAAATCGCTGATCGCCGCCATTACCAGTAAAAAAAAATATTAATAAAAATGCCATAAAACTATCCCCTATTTTGTAGACACTATAACTTTTGCACAAACCAATCAATAAACGCTTATTGCAATTTTTTTACCAAAAATATGTAGAAGAATATGTATCAGCCTAAACGGAGGAAGAAAAATGTTTTTTTATATATTTTTTGGGGATATTATAGCAAAAAATAAATTATGCGTTTTCTTCAAAATTGTCGCTGTTTTCTTGTTTATAGTGCAAAAAATAAAAGCCGCAGAGGTGATCAAACATCACCAAAAGAAAGTTCTATTTGTGGGGAAAAAAGGACGTCAATCTTGTTTGGGAGCCACATTGCACGACCACGCAATTATCAGTTAAAGCAACGCAGTGTCAAATCGCAAAAAGTGCCCTGGTCTTTGGGCAGCCAAATGGTCTGGGGGTTAAATGGTTAAAGAATATGTTGCCCCAATATTTCATATTCCTGTTTCATGTACCTGTTATATCATTTACTTGTGTTAAAAAGTATCCTGTCCTCTGTATTTTTTCCTTTGTGTCAAATCCCTGGTGATCCTGCCAGTCTCTCTGCTTTTCTATTTCATACTGATCACGCTAGACACGAGACCACACCAATCCCAGTGTGGTTAGTCTCCTTACATCAATTGCCCCCATCAGACTGGCTCATCATAGGTCAGTGGGTGCACTCTCAGAGACCGGGGGGGGGGTGGTGCGCGCAACTAAAATCTGGGTGGGCACAGCCCATTCCAGCACCCCCCTAGATCCTTCGTCGGTGTAAGCCTTAGTATTCAGGAATAAAATAATGGCCACACATGAAATATATTTTCTGCATTTTACTGTAACCTCTAAAAAATGACAGGGACATCTAACATTACATTGATATACTGACAAAATTATTCAGTGTGGAGCGCCATACACAGGAACGGACATTCTGTAGCTGTCATTTAGACCCCTTTCACACTGGGGCGTTTTTCAGGCACTTTTGGGCTAAAAATAGCGCCTGAAAACACCTCCCCTGCAGTCCCAGTGTGAAAGCCAGAGTGCTTTCACACTGGGGCGATGAGCTGGCAGGACGTTAAAAAATGTCCAGCAAGCGGCATCTTTGGGGCGGTGAAGGAGCGGTGTATACACCGCTCCTGCCCACTGAAATGAATGGGCACCACTGCCAAAGCACCTGCAAAGCGCCTCGGCAGCGGCGCTACATGGGTGCATTTAGCCCTTTATTCGGCCACTAGCAGGGGTTAAAAGCACCCCTCTAGAGGCCGAATAGCGCCGCTAAAATGACGGTAAAGCCCGGCTAAAACTAGCTGCGTTTTACTGTCAACGCCCGCCACAGCGTGAAAGCAGCCTTAGACATTGAACACTAGCACATAATCTGTAAGCCAACTTCCCTTTCACCTCCTCTCCTAGGGAGCACCACAGATTTGGGACCACTTCCCTCATGTATACTACTGTAAGTCTACAGCATTCAGCTTCCATCACTTTGTTAGTATATCAGTCTCTCTCAATGTCCTCACCATACCTCTGCCCAGCCAGGAACGCCCCCAGGTGTACTAGTATTCACCTCAGAGGACTCCAGCCTGACCTAAAAAGTCTTTTGTATCCCACTCACAGCCTGCAGCAGACCATAAAAGAGCCAAGGCAACTATAGCGGGTCCTTGGACTACCCCACCCAGAGCTGCAGCCCTGTTGAAGGCCCATATTCATCCAGATAGCTCTGGGGTGTTTGGCTCCTGTGCCCCAACTTAGAAGGCCCCTCCTGGCTTTTATATGGTACTAACTCCACCACTTACATCACTAGAGGAAGATTTTCTCTAATAGGGGCCTACCACCCTACCACTTTTCTTATACCAGACTTTATTGGGAACAGAGCCATCTAGTGGCAAGATAGCTAACTGCACCTGCTAACAGAGCTATCTTTTTCATGTATCATCCAGAGTAATTCCTGGACTATGATACTGACTGAAAAATAACACATTCATATAAATATAAAGCCCAATTCCCATTCTGCCACAGCTGCTTCTTAAGTCTAAGTGGTAAAGGAGGAGGCAGTATTACCTACCATCTTCCTCATTCCAGTAAGCTCCCACGCCCTCCTCTACCTGACATCCAAGGCAGAGGGTGAGCCCTCAGCATCATCACATACAATACAGGGCTAATAAACTGGCATTGTACATGGAGGTGGCAGGGGTGCAAATCCAGCTGGGAACGCCCTAGAACAGTGATGGCGAACCTTGGCACCCCAGATGTTTTGGAACTACATTTCCCATGATGCTCATGCACTCTGCAGTGTAGTTGAGCATCATGGGAAATGTAGTTCCAAAACATCTGGGGTGCCAAGGTTCGCCTTCATTGCCCTAGAAGGATTTCTGAGACAGCCGTGAATGGAGGGAGCCTACAGCAGCAAGGCGTGAGATAAGTATTAATTGATCCACCAAAAATAAATGAAGAAAAAATATAAAAAAAAGAGAACAAGTCTCCCATAGAAGACAGAGACAGATGTCTCACCTTATACCACAAGTGAAAAATAATTAAATAAAGTGATAAAATAAATCCCAATTATAGATATTGCAAAAACTCAAAAAAAGTCCATAAGTAAAGTGAGTTGATGACCAAAGTGCATATAATCAGAAGAGATGTGACATAGGTGAATCCAGCATCCAAAGTGATTCGCACCCAAGTGAGGTATGAGGCTCCTTACCAGCTCGAGGTGACCACCATAACAGTGGTCTCACCAGGCATTTGGGAAATTATCAGGTCACCCACAAACCTATGCCGATCTTTCCAGTAGTAAATGTGGTACTCAGAAGACAAAATCAAGAAAAGCTCCCATAGCGTAAAATTGCAAAACAGTATGATTTATTATGCTAAAAGTTTGCACTTACAAGAATCTTCCTTCATAGACAGCGTATAGCCAAACATAACAATCGCGGCGTCTCCACGAGCTTCCGCCTGCTTACTGTGTGTGTCTCATCAATCACAGAAAAAACGTAATGACGTCAGCGTCACAAGCTCCTCCTCCCTCGGGCTTTCACATTGGAGTGACAAGAGAGGCGCTTTACAGGCGGTTTGCAGGCGCTATCTTTAGCGCTATAGCGCCTGTAAAGCACCTTAGTGTGAAAGGGGTCTGAAAGTGAAAGTAAATCCCAAATTTTGAGTTGTCACTAGAACAGTAAATCCTCGTACACACAATAAGAATGATCGGACAAATGATCTTCCATTGCATGCTAGTCTCATATCGAAAATGAAGAGGTTACTAAGAGCCCTTTCACACTCACAGCGCCCGGGTGTCGGCGGTAAAGTGCCGCTATTTTTAGCGGCACTTTATCATCATTTTAGCGGCACTTTTCAGCCACTAGCGGGACGCTTTTAACCCCCGCTAGCAGCCGAAAAAGTTAAAAGCGCCAGCAAATGCTGGTGCATCGATGCTTTGCTGGTGGCGCTGCCCATTGCTTTCAATGGGCAGGGGCGCTTTAGGAGCAGTGTATACACTGCTCCTAAAGCACCTCAAAGATGCTGGTTGCAGGACTTTTTTTTTACGTCTTGCCAGCGCACCGCTCCAGTGTGAGGCTCAGGCTTTCACATTGGAGTGACAGAAGAGTAGCGCTTTGCAGGCGCTTTTTTTAGCGATATAGCGCCTGTAACGCCCTTCAGTGTGAAAGGGGTCTTAACTTACAAAAATTCTCGTGCAACAGAATACAATTTCGGAAGTGATGTAATGTGTTGTATTGTAATTTATTCTTTTATTTCCGAACATGCGTGGTCTTGCTCCGATTTTTTTTTTTTTGGATGAACACTCTACTGATTAAACGAAAAGACCAGATTGTACAAGAAAAATTTTCGTGCTTATCCCTTCAGATAATGTTGGATGAACTGTCGTGATTGGCTTTCGAAAGCTGTACTAACAATCAGATTATTGTACGATCACTCTGAGGCTCCATTCACACTAATACATTTTTTGATGCATTTTGCAGAAATGCATGGGAATTTTTCAACATGGGTTCCTATGGAACATGTTCACATCAATGCATTTTTGTGCCTCTGCATTTTTGGAAAGGGTCAGGGACTTTTTTTTCATGCAAAATGCAGCGTTTTGCATGTAATAGAATTCAATGGACCAGCATCAAAAACGCAAGTACAGCGTTTTTGCAGTGTTTTTGACGCGTTTTGAGTTTTTTGTGTTTTTTTGTTTTTTTTACACTGTATACAGTATAAAAAAAACTGTAAAAAAAAAAAAACGCAAAACGTGGCAAAAACGCTGTAAAAACGCTGTTCAAAAACACGGCAAGCACCGCAAAAAACACCGCAGAAACGCTCAAAAGCAACATGCATAGATGTGAATCGAGCCTGAAAGTGGTATTTTTTTGTCCGATTTTCTAATCATGTGTACTAGGCTTAATAGAGGGTAAATCTTCCAACGGGGACACTAGTTCTGGTGACCCTGGTGATAACCAGGGATTCCCTCACTTTTAAAGGGATTTACTTTCACTTCCTGCTGTGGTCATGGGACAGGAGATGAAGGGAAATCTCCCCAATGGGACACAGATGGAAAAAAAGAAACTGACATGAGTTATAATTCACCCTAACTCTGTCCAAAATTTTAGAAATGTTTTGCCATTATTTCTACTTTAAGTACAGCAACATGCGCTACATGCCTATTGTCATGCATTTCAATTATTTTCTATGGGCCACAAAATACACCTTTTGGAGTACAATCCATGCTAGTCATATAATGCACTTCACTGTAATTGTTCACTGATTCACAATTGCAATTCACTGATTTGTATGACAGCTCAATGTTTGTTGCAGTTTATCTGTAGTACTTGATCGCCTTATTCTGCTGGTAAGCATTTAGATATAAACCCAGCCTATCAGGATAACAGCAGTAACAACAACACAGAAAGCAAGATTTCCATGGTGGGAATCATACTAAACATTTTCACAGGAAGCCATGTAAGCCATAGTTATGCTGGCAGATTACACTGTAACAAATGCAACTGCACTTTCAATTAAGTCAGATGTGGCACTGAAAGCATCCATCTGACATTGCCCTAAGGATGTGACTTGTAACGCCAGCTGCAGAGAATGAAGCAGCTGAAAAAAGGAATGGAGTGTGACCACAACAGCTGACCTTGTTCCTGATTAACCTCTCAAGTGTTTGGAGGACTTCCAGTAATTAGGAGGTTAATACCAGCAGGTGTATAATTAATCCCACATTTTATGGGAAGGAAAATGGCCATTCTGGTGGGAAGCTGTGAGAGAGAAAGAGATGGAAATTTGGTAGTGCTAGGAAACCTGTTAGCATGGACGTCTTCACTAAAATAGGTGTAGCCTTTGGAATAAACATTTTTTTATACCACTTGTAGAGTGTAATTAAAAAAATAAAAAATATATATTTATAGGTTGCTACAATGTGCTTTGCTTTATCAGCCGTCATAGTTGATTTACATCTTGTTTCCACTCATAGGTCTTAGTCATCCTGGGGTATGGGATGTGATACAGCAGACTTACGGTAAGGGTGATGTCAGCCATTTTCTTATGTTGCAGTTCTAATAATAGACAATATCACTGAGTCTGCTCCATGGTGACCTGCCTGGGTGTGAAAGTGAATTCATCCTCTATTATATGAGGAGGGTGTATTCATGTAAATCCATCCCCCTATTTATTAGTAAACCATACTCAGCCCAGATGACAACAAATTATATCTCTAAGGTACAGGGTTGACATATAGTTTCAACTACATGTCTGCTAATCAATGTTTTTACAGTGTGAGCTCTGCAGTCTTGCTATGCAAAAAATATATATGCTCTTTTCCTGCTTGTGTGACTAGATCATTGCCAATTCTGACAATTTGGGTGCCGTGGCCCCAAATGTTACACACTTGCAGTAGTAATATAGGTGTATATAGTTGCAGTAGTGCTTATCTTTATCTGGCCATTCCTCTACAACAAGGGCGTTCACACCTATGCGTTCCGATTTCTGCACCATTTGACAGTTCACATTGCGATCTGCTAACCGATCTGGGGTTGTCATTAACTTTACATTGACACCCCCAGCAGTTCACAGAGGGTAGTGCGAACCAGTGTGCGATGCAGGAACCGACACTGAATCGCAGGGTTTCCCGCATCGTGCTATTGTGAACCCAGCCTAAATCTCCACAATGTTACATTCATACCTTCTGTGACTGTATCCAGACATCTTTATTGCTGGTCCTCCCCTTCATCTTTTCAACTCAGCTTTCCCAAGCTTGCCTATCTTTTCCAGTGAGTTGATTTTTTTCCATAATATTTTTAGGGTAAGTTCGCTAATCCTATTCACAACTGTGCGATAATGTATGGCAAGAGAGTGTCTAGGAGTGCCTGCACATACCTGCAGCAGATACAGAAAGCCTGCTGATATGCAGGGCAAGATTTATAAGGGGGCAAAAGAGGCAATTGCCCCGGGCCCCCTTGACAAATTATATAAAACAATATAAAAAAAAAAATATATATATATATATATATATATATATATATATATATATATATATAGAACAATTTAAAAAAAATAATAAAATATAAAATGTATAACAAAAACCTTATTTTCTTTTATTAAATGTATCTTGGGAAGTAATATTTTGCCTGTTGTCATCTTTAAAACCCTGGACTGGTATGTTGTATAATTTTTCGAAAATTAATTTTGGCAGCTCAAGCAAATCAAACCTACATTGTAACTGCACGTGTGTGGGTACCTGTGACCTCAGAATGAGTTTGTGTCATGCATTTTAAAAATGTTTGACTCTCACTGAGAATTTAAACCCACCCTTTATATAAGGGCCCCTGCAACGTGAAGTGCCCCGGGCCCCCCAAGATCTAAATCTGGACATGCCGGTATGGCTGAACCGTGGGCTGTTCTGACTACTCCAGTGTCAGGTTTCTGCAGCAAGGAGACCAGACACATAGCTACATGAGGAAACTGAGACCAAACAAACAAAGTATATATCCTTAACCACTTGCTTACTGGGCACTTAAACCCCCCCTCCTGCCCAACGCTGTTACACTTTGAATGACAATTGCGCGGTCATGCTACGCTGCATCCAAATTAAATTTTTGGAATTTTTTTCACATAAATGGAGCTTTCTTTTGGTGGTATTTAATCACCACTTGGGTTTTTATTTTTTGCTAAACAAACAAAAAAAGACAGAAATTTTTGAAAAAAAAAACATGTTTCATAGTTTGTTATAAAATTCTGATGGATGTCACTGATGGGCACTGGTACATGGTATTAATAGGCAGCACTGGTGATGAAACACTGATTGGTGACACTGTGGGCACTGATGGGTGACACTGTGGGCACTGGTAGGTGGCGCTGGTGGGCACAGAAGCCTCTGCAGAGGCTCTCCAAGATCGGGACCAATGTCCCTCTCACAGCCACCAGTGATCAGCTTTTTTTTTCTCCTCACGCTACGAGGCCTATTACCGGCTCTGTTTACGTCACATGATCAGCTGTCATTGGCTGACAGCTGATCACGTGGTAAGGGGATCGGGATCGATCCCTTACTCCGATCTGTGATCAGCCAAGTCTCATAGACTCGCTGATCACAGAGCGCACCGCTTGCTCCGTGCAAGTGGGCGTGCAGGCCGCTTGAGCATGGAAGGATGTCCATGGACGCCCTCCCGGCAAATTAGGTCCGCGCTGAAGCCATCTTTCGGCTATAGCGCGGACGCGAGGTGGTTAAAGTGAAGTTTATTAACAGTGAACAGACACCAATAAACATACACAGCAAACAGTGAGCTAAACCCCAAAGACAAAATAACTGATGACCCTAACCACTGACTATATACAAAATACAATATAAAAGACAAGTGTGCAGGGATGCAAAGAAGGGGGGATAACAACTGGGTACTCGAGCAGGAGCAGGGCAGAGGGCTACAGGAAGCTTCAGGACAGGTATCAGGCACAACTGATAGCAAGGAGGCCATTAGAATAGTGACACAATGGGGAAAGGGAGGAACAGTCTTAAATAGCCACCTAATGGCTGAACCCAGGTGTGGCTGATTATTACAGCCTGCTGGCTCTTGGGAGACACCTGCTGGTGGACACTGGAGCTGCAGCAAACAGCCCAGAGCAGCACAGTGCCACCAGCAGGTGAACTCAATCCTAACATCCAGGTAGTGTCAGAGCTTACCTCTAAGTTCATATTTTACACATTCTTATTGGCCCAGCATTCAGGTAAAGAAAGTGATGCTGACACTTTGCTTCATACTTGCCATCAGCAGGGCCACTGATAGGGGGTGACCACCGGTTCTCTTGCAGGGGGCCCCGAGCACACAGGGGGGCTCACAGGGAGGGGGATTTGTGATGGACACCAATTGTAGAACTCTTCCTCCAGCAGCTAAATGCTGGTCTCTCCCCCTCTCCCTGCTGGCAGCTTTTATCTGCTGGGAAAGAGACAGTTGTTCCTCACTAATCCCCCTCCCTGTGCGGGCCCCCCTCCAAGCTCTGATCCCAGAGCTCCAACTGTATTTTTTTTATCTCAGTCTCATTTTTATTTATTAACTTATTTTTGTCCTTTATATTTAGGACTTCTGTGAGTTATGTTGCATTTGTGTCTGCTAATAATGATTTTATTGTATTTTTAGTGAAATATAGCTTTGATATTTTCTTGGGGGGCCTATCAGGTAGACTATACGGGGCCCCGCGATTTTTATTAGCAGCATCTACTGTCAGGCAGGACATTTAGAAAGTTTAAAATAGAGTACAGGCTTACTTATAGTACATAAGTGTGATGCCCCGTACACACGGTCGGATTTTCCGATGGAAAATGTCCGATCGTAGCGTGTTGTCAGAAATTCCGACCGTGTGTGGGCTCCATCGGACATTTTCCATCGGATTTTCCGACACACAAAGTTTGAGAGCAGGCTATAAAATTTTCCGACAACAAAATCCGATCGCGTCAATTCCGACCGTGTGTGGCCTGTTCCGACGCACAAAGTGCCATGCATGCTCAGAAGAAATTCCGAGAGGGAACAGCTCGGTCTGGTAAACTTAGCGTTCACAATGGATACAGCACTTTCGTCACGCTGCAATGTTAAAAATGGTTTAATACAGCGCACTCTCTTCTTCTTTATAATGTGAGAAGAATAAGGTAGTTTTGCTGCTCATATTCACACAGACTTTTCACAAACTTCTTTCTTTACTATTTATCGGTATTCCCTCAATATATTTTGATTTGTCACATCTGACAACATTATTTTTGTGTATTTTTTTTGTTTTGTTTTAAGGCAGATTTTTTTTTGGTTTGTATTTTTTTTAAGGCTGATCTTTGTTTTATTTTATTTTTAGTTTTACTCCAGAATATTTTTGTGTGTGTTTTGTGTGTCAAGTTACCACAACACCATTGATATCTTGTATTATTTAATCTCAAGGAGGTTGCTTGGTGTTGGTGTCTCTTGTTAATTTCACATTGTACTTTAGAAATGTACCTGAATCCTCACAAACAAACTGTCCTTTTTGAAGGAAAAAACACATAGGCGAGTATAATTGAAACAAAAATTCCTTTATTAAGGGCTCAGAACCAAACAAAGAGGGAGGCAACGCTGGAGAAACAGCAGAAATTGGCGAAGCCTTGGACCCCCAGGGCAGACATCAATTCTTTAACATCAAAATTGGTGGCCTGAGGAGTCCATATCTAAGGGAGTGCAGTCTGGTCCAGAAGTCCCCGAGATCCGGAAAGCAGCTGATGACATCTGTGTCCCCAGGCTGTGGTACTACAAGAGCCTGCATCTTTTGCCAGACCAGACTGGACCCAGGGTCATCACTTTCTGGTCTTCTTTCCACACTTCCTTCCTGGCTGTGGCTCTGCTGTTGGAGATGTGGCAGGAGGAGGAGTAGGACCTGGAGGAGGAGGAGGACTAGTAGGACCTGGAGGAGGAGGAGGAGTAGTAGGACCTGGAGGAGGAGGAGGACCATGTGTGAGGTCACAAATGTGGGTAGCAGATGTTATTTGGCCCCTCAACCCCTTATTGAGAGCTTCCAACATTAAGGACTCACACATGAGTTGTTGGCCCTCCTCCATCCGCTGCATTTTGCATGCAATTATGCCAGCAAAGTCCTCCTCCACAGTGTGGGGGGCTCCCAGGGCCTCTGTAGCCTTCCAAAAGAGGCCTATGGCAGCCTCCTCCAGGGTACTCCTCTTCCTGCCACTTTCTCTTTGCAGGTGGCTGGGAGGGACCTGGATATCAGGCAGTCTGCTCGGCCCGGCCACCTCCTGGCTGAGACTTCCCTGTGTATGAAAAAGAGACATGGTTTTAGTTTTTGCATCATCAATCACAATCATAAATTAGTACTCCAAACTAACATCTAGTTAACATCATTGATGGGACAACCAGAAATATTTAGAGGAATGCTATACCTGGCTCAAGCTGGCCTCCTCCACATGTTGCTGCCTGGAAGGCCCAGGTTGGGCTTCAGAAGCCTCAGCTGGGGGAGAAGAAAGCGTGGAAGGAAGACTGGAGAGTGATGACCTGGGTTCAGTCTGGCCTGCCAGAAAATGCAGCCTGTCATAGTACCACATCCTGTGGACATAGATGTCATCTGCAGCTCCGGATCTCTGGGAATCCAGGACCTTCTTGTGCTCCCTTAGATAAGTGCTCCTCAGGCCACCAATTAAGATCTTCAAATAGGTCATGTCTGTCGTGGGGATCACCGTCTTCACAAATTCCAGCAATTGATCCAGTGCTGCCTTCCTCTTTGTTTGGTTCTTATAATGTGGGTGGTTTATCTCCCAAAGACAAGGCAGCTCCCTGAACATATCTATGAAGATTGCCATAAAGTCGTTATCTTTCAAGATATCCATTTTCACTGCAAGACACAACACAAGACAAACCCTAATGTCAGCCAAAACTCTCCTAATCTAGTTACAATATAGGCCTCATTCTAGAAGCAGTATAGGCCCAAGTTTGGCTCTTACCTTCGTTATCACGATCGGCGCCTCCGATACTCCTTCCTCCGCTCACAGATCGTACGTACTACGCACACGTTTATACACACTGCGCATGCGTGTAACTCCACCCGCCCCTGACGTTCTTTCTAGTCTATTCCCCGCCCCTTTTCGTTCGGCGGAGTGGGTGAAGAGCACATGGCGGAGTCAGAGCAGGTGCGTGCTAATTATAGCAACGAGGAGGAGGAGGAGGAAAGCCCGGATCTGGAAACGTCCCGATCCAGAAGGAGACGATTTAAGGCCTCAAATATGTCCTTTGGTGAGATGTTGGAGATGGTCGACATCCTGAAGAAGGCTGACTGTGACGGAAAGTATGGACCTTACCCCAACCCCAATATCAGAAAGGTCAAGATCATGGCGAAAGTGGTCTAAAGTCTGCACCGGAATTTCGGGGTACGTCGATCAAAAGATCAGCTCAGGAAGCGGTGGTCAGACCTGAAATTAAGAGAGCCCGAGCAGTACAGAAAGATCCGGAGAGTGCTGCAAAAAAGTAAGTAGTTGTGCCGTGTTCCTAATCTTTTTGTCTTTATTACGTTCGTGCTGCTCCATGTGCTTTTCTTAAGTGTTGTACAGTTTAAAATGGCAACTTTCATGTTCATGGGTACATTATTCGTTCGTATCAAACATTTTTCTATCGGCCTATAAAACACCATTGTTTTGGCCATATGCATTTGCCCACATTTTTTAGGGCCTACTTGTATGAAAAATATTTGGTTGTGTAGATGGGTTTGTGACTAGAATGAAATGCAAACTAGATTCTGTGTAAGGAGAGGACACTCATCAGCTGTTTTCACATCTGGACGCTGGAGCACTAGTGTGGGACACAAGAACACCATTTTTATTAGGGGGCCCACACAGGTGCTCCAGTGTATACTATAGGGGGGTCTCCATCTGTGAAGCTTGTACAAAACAAGTAAAGTATTGAAGCTTGACAAAGGACAATCAAAAATTCTGCATCTTGGAACTCTGCAAAAATAGACAATTGTACCCCACTTTCAAGCAATGTTTCATCTTTATAGTTCTGCCATCAAATATCTGTGTGCTAAGTTTACCATTTTTGTTTTACATAGGGGAGAAAAGACTCGGAGGACACCCCTCATCCGAGGAGACCACAGACCCCCCACCTCGGGAAGAAGGGGAAATCAACCCAGAACAAGCAGAACAGGAGGAGGAAGACGTGGTGGAAATAGGCACCACAACAGGTGAGTATCTGCGACCACAGGCTCAGGTAAGAGATGGATGCCGGCAAATTTATAATACCTGTTTTTTTTTTGGTTTCTCTCTTTTTAGGTAATCGTGATGTTGTGGATCCAGGGCATTTCACCTCGGAAAGTGCACAGATCCTGATCGGGGAGATCATGGGGTGTAATGTTGCATTGGAAAACCTCAAGAAAAACATCAATGATGTTATTCAAAAAAATAATAACATCATTGATGTTTTGGGGAGAGTTTAAAACCCCTCCAAATCCCTTTGTTTTTTTGTGTGCTACAATGTTAAAATTTTTTTAGGGATTTTTAGAAAAGCCAAATTTTGAGGATGCACACAGTGTGTCAATATATGCTATCTGCCATCACGGGAGATCAATGGACGCATTTTGGGGGTGCAGCCCCTTCCTCAATAATAAAGTAGCTCAGAGGAAGGGGTTGCTCCCCCAAAACACGTCCCTTGATCCCCCGTGATGGCAGCTAGCACATGTTGACATTCGTAAATTGGTGTGCATCTTCAAAATTTGGCTTTTCCTGGGGTGACTTCACCCCATCTGAACGCAATATCAAACACAGTTCCTAAATACTCATATCTGATATTGCCTTCAAGTTTTACCTAATTTGAACTTTGTAAGTTCAAGATTTGTGTCTTTCTTGTTGTTTTGAAACATGCCTGTTTTATCTTAAATGGACATTTCTATTTTTGATATAGCCACCCCAAAAATTGTTATAAAACAAACATGTTGGTTTGTTTTAAAAACCTTTTCTAAATGCACATGTGATTGTGCAGGTATTAAAAAGATTGTTAATCAAGAATGTGTGGATTATTGTCTCAACGCTACAACACTTTTGTGGTGATGTAATTGCTGCTTTCTGTGACAATGGGTGTTATTTCCTAAGGGCAAATCCACTTTGCACTACAAGGGCAGTTTCAGTGCATTTTCAAGTGCACTTGTAGTGCAAAGTGTATTTGCCTTTAGTAAATAACACCCAACAGTGCTTTGTATAAGGTTACACAATCACGCCATTTTCAGGACTCACCACATTTCGGTCAGGGGTCAGCTAAAACAAACACAAGCAGTAAATGTCACCAAAGATTTGCTTAATTTTTTTTATTTGATCAAAGTTTCACAAATTGTCTGGCATATTGATGGCCCCCCTACCCGCAAAGAACTCATGGTTTCTTAGCCGGACATCACGGGCACTCAGGGAGGGCAAGCCAGGATGGCCACTTTCAAGCGCCGTCAGGGTTGTTTCATTTATAATTCCGGCCTCAGGCCCAACTGAGCCAGCATAGTTGGCAGAATGTTGCCGTAAAAAGTTATGTAGAACACAGCATGCCAGGATTATATGATTCAGTTTATACTCTGCCATATGGATGGGTGTAAGAAATAGGCAGAACCGGCTGGCCATGATTCCAAATGTGTTCTCCACCACTCTTCTGGCTCTGTCCAGCCGGTAATTAAAAACCCTCTGGTCCGGGGTGAGGGTCCTCATCGGGAATGGCCGCATAAGGTGGTCCCCCAGCGCAAAGGCTTCATCCGCAACGAAGATGAATGGGAGTCCTTCCACATTGTCTTCTGGAGGTGGCAAGTCCAAGCTGCCATTCTGGAGACGCCTGTAAAACTCCGTCTGGGTGATGACTCCACCATCGGACATCCGGCCATTCTTCCCCACGTCCACATACAGGAACTCATAATTAGCCGACACCACCGCCAACATCCCAATACTATTGAACCCTTTATAATTATAATAGTATGACCCTGAGTTGGGTGGTGGGACGATGTGGACGTGTTTCCCATCAATTGCCCCTCCGCAGTTAGGAAAGTCCCACCGCTGCAGGCTTCTCCCCGTCGCCAAGTACTGCAGGGCGGCGATGAGCCTCTGCTCCGGAGTGATGGCTTGCCTCATGCAGGTATCCTGCCTGCTAATATAGGGGGTCAGCAAAGCCAACAAACGGTGAAATACGGGGTCCGTCATCCAGAGAAAGTTCCTGAAATCATCAGGATTATTCTCACGAATCTCACAGAGCAAAGGCATATGACAGAACTGGTCACGCTGAAGCAACCAATTCTTGGTCCATGAACTCCTCCCCACCCTGTTCATGGACTGGACTTGTGTCAAGGTCAGGACCCCAACACCACGCCCCCGCACAGCACGAACTCTACGAGGAGTACGTATACGCAACATGGCTAGAAAACGGTCAGCTGCTCAGAACGAAGTAACAGAACGCACTGAAGAACAGCAAGGCCTGTGAAGAGCGACCTGAAAAACAGTAACGAACGAACAAGAACACAATGACAAGTCACGCGTAGCTTGCTTGCACGCACTGAAGAGCAGATACAAACCAACAAGCACAAACTGAACTGCAGAAAACGATCTGAAAGTCACAAGTCTGAAAAAGCGCAAATCGTCTCTCACCAAACTTTTACTAACACGAGATTAGCAAAAGGAGCCCAAAGGGTGCCGCGCTTGGTTCTGAAATGACCTTTTCTAGTCTCGTCGTACGTGGTTGACGACACCGCGTTCTTGGCGATCGGAAATTCCGACAACTTTGTGCTACCGTGTGTACGCAAAACAAGTTGGAGCCAACATCCGTCGGAAAAAAACCTAGGATTTTGTTGTCGGAATGTCCGATCAATGTCCGACCGTGTGTACGCGGCATTAGAATGCAGCACATCATTATAGCATGGTAAGCAGTGGCGGCCCATCAATTAGGGGGGCGCAAGGGCGCCGGCCCCCTAATCTACATGCAGGGCGCCAGATGCATGGATTTCAGTGGGTTTTTTTTTCTTTTTTTGAAGCACGTGATTAGAGCCTGAGGCTCTAATAGGCTTAGAAAAATTGTGGGCTTGGGGTGTAGAGCACTGCCCCCTGAGCTCACCCAGTTGTGTGACAATATGAATATTCGCTATTGTCACACTGATTCTCCTCCCTGCCAATCAGGAAGTGGGTCTTGAGACCTGTTTCCTGGTTGGCCAAAAGGAGAAGTGATCCTATTTGCCAAGAGAGAAGGAGAGAGGAGACGCACAGCCACCATGAGGAGACACACGAGAAGCCGCCGCCCTTCGCCCGTCGGGAAGCGTTGCCAGCTTGATGGGGTAGGTGCGGGCCGACCGTCCCAGGGGGGTGGGTGCGCGTGACCTGACCGACTGACCCGCAGGCGGGTGCGGGTGACTCGACCGACTGGGTCAGGTATGTGATCGGAAACACCTGAATATACCCACTGCCGAAATACACTCATTTAGGTCATTTAGGTAGTGTGCAGCCCTAATCACCCTTGTGCGTTCTGATTTTTTTTCTTTTGTTTTGTTCCAAATGTAATGAACAATGGTATATTTAATTATAAAAAGATGAGAAGTCAACAGCACTCCAACAAATCAACTTTTAACAGTTTTAGTTCAATGCTGATGACCATGCTGTTTCCCTTCCTCAGGACAACTTAGTGGGTCACTGAGTAACCCTGAGGAAGGGAACTTGCGCATGGCTCAAAAACCTTGACCTATGTGACATTAACTTTTCACAACAAACAGGTTTGTTGGAAACAGTGCTAGTGACTTCTTATGTTGAGATCTGGATTTTGTTTGGCATCATCCATTGTAGTCACTACAAAAGCTCTCCTATTACACCAATCCACCACTATAAAGAATGTGCAGCTCTAAACAAGGCATAACATTTAATTATGATTTTTTTTTTAATGCTAGGAATGGTCTAAAAATCTTGCAGATTATTTGGACCTACAGTATATGAGATGAAAATATACACTGATTTCTAATATTTCAGTCTATGCTCCATGAATCGGGTGATCCAGGAAGAATTTAATTTGGTCTAGATGAGTTCACTGATCTAGCCATTGAGTTATGAGCGATTGCAGATCTTTAGAAATCTAATTGAGTTCACTTCTTTCTGTTGGGATCAATGTTTTTATACATATTTAACGTGTAGTAGGTATAGATTGTTCTGAACAACCATACAATTTCCATTAGCTCACTCTCTGTGCTGAAGACTACTAGAAAAAAGCATTGATCTGGTGGTTATAACAATTTGCACCTCAATGACCAGTCATCAAGGATGTACTTTGGACATGAACAGATATTCAGCAAATGGTGAATATGTGGGACAAAACATTAATTATACAGTATCTCGCAAAAGTGAGTACACCCCTCACATTTTTATAAATATTTTATTATATCTTTTCATGTGACAACACTGAAGAAATTACACTTTGCTACAATGTAAAGTAGTAAGTGTACAGCTTGTATAACAGTTTAAATTTGCTGTCTCCTCAAAATAACTCAACACACAGCCAATAATATCTAAACCGCTGGCAACAAAAGTGAGTACACCCCTAAGTGAAAATGTCCAAATTGGGCCAATAAAGTGTCAATATTTTGTGTGGTCACCATTATTTTCCAGTACTGTCTTAACCCTCTTGGGCATGGCGTTCACCAGAGCTTCATAGGTTGCTACTGCAGTCCTCTTCCACTCCTCCATGACGACTTCACAGGGCTGGTGGATGTTAGAGACCTTGCGCTCCTCCGCCTTCCATTTGAGAATGCCCCACAGATGCTCAATAGGGTTTAGGTCCAGAGACATGCTTGGCCAGTCCATCACCTTTACCCTCAGCTTCTTTAGCAAGGCAGTGGTCGTCTTGGAGGTGTGTTTGTGGTCCTTATCATGTGGGAATACTGCCCTGATGCCCAGTCTATGAAAGGAG
Source organism: Aquarana catesbeiana (assembly GCF_042186555.1). Taxonomy (NCBI): domain Eukaryota; kingdom Metazoa; phylum Chordata; class Amphibia; order Anura; family Ranidae; genus Aquarana; species Aquarana catesbeiana. The sequence goes on from NC_133326.1 coordinate 258,799,225, forward strand.
GTGATCATGCTCTGCTTCAGTATATCACAGGATATGTTGACATTCATGGTTCCCTCAATGAACTGTAGCTCCCCAGTGCCGGCAGCACTCATGCAGCCCCAGACCATGACACTCCCACCACCATGCTTGACTGTAGGCAAGACACACTTGTCTTTGTACTCCTCACCTGATTGCCACCACACATGCTTGACACCATCTGAACCAAATAAGTTTATCTTGGTCTCATCAAACCACAGGACAGGGTTCCAGTAATCCATGTCCTTATGCTGCTTGTCTTCAGCAGACTGTTTGAGGGCTTTCTTGTGCATCATCTCTAGAAGAGGCTTCCTTCTGGGACAACAGCCATGCAGACCAATTTGATGCAGTGTGCAGCATATGGTCTGAGCACTGAAAGGCTGACCCCCCACCCCTTCAACCTCTGCAGCAATGCTGGCAGCACTCATACATCTATTTCCCAAAGGCAACGTCTGGATATGACGCTGAACACGTGCACTCAACTTCTTTAAACCGGTGTATGGTCTTGGCCAACGTGCTGCAGCTCAGGTTCAGGGTCCTGGCAATGATCTTATAGCCTAGGCCATCTTTATGTAGAGCAACAATTCTTTTTTTAAGATACTCAAAAAGTTATTTGCCATGTGTTGACATGTTGAACTTACAGTGACCAGTATGAGAGAGTGAGAGCGATAATACCAAATTTAACACACCTGCTCCCCATTCACACCTGAGACCTTGTAACAGTAATGAGTCACATGACACCAAGGAGAGAAAATGGCTAATTGGGCCCAATTTGGACATTTTTACTTAGGGGTGTACTCAATTTTGTTGACAGGGGTTTAGACATTGATGGCTGTGTGTTGAGTTATTTTGTGGGGACAGCAAATTTACACTGTTATACAAGCTGTACACTCACTACTTTACATTGTAGCAAAGTGTCATTTCTTCAGTGTTGTCACATGAAAAGATGTAATAAAATATTTACAAAAATGTTAAGGGATGTACTCACTTTTGTGAGATACTGTACCTTTGTATAACTGAATTCCTGAAAATGTTATTAGAGGAAATGGATGCTACATCCCCTGTACTAAAATAGTAATAGTACAGACATTTGTACGCAAACCTGAAGGCTCATTTAAAGAAGAACTCTGTTCTAGTGAAAAACAATATATTGTTTTTACAAAATATAGCCAATTACAATAGGAAAAAAAACTCAATATGCCATCCTAAGACTAACACCATGGAAAATGTGTTTCTGTGCTCACTGCATCAAGCTGATTGACAACACAGCTTACATGGAGAAACTAATGTAAGCTTCTATTGCATCATTCGAGATTAATGTGTCTTCTTTGTAGTTGCTACTTGCTGAGCTGTGACATGAGGAGAAAGAGTGGCCAGACACGTCCTGCTCTTTTTTAGTTTAAATCAAATACATGTGCCTGGCTTGGAAAACCATGATTAGAAAGCGTAAAGGTTGCTGTTTTTCTGAGATTGATTTGGAGTTATTTGGCCAGTGTATATGTAAATGGTTTGCATTGTGGTGGGGCTGGCATCACTGTGGTATACATCAGTGTTTTCCAAAGCTGTCCTCTAAGCAAACTAACATTACATGCATTGCAGGTAACCTCAACAATGCATAGGTGGGTCTTAGCTGTGGTATTTAGCTACAAATATGGCTAGTCATAAGATATGGCTAGTCATAAGGGCCTGTTCACATCAATGTTATGTAAGTATTTATAATGCTTTCCCAATGCTTTGCATATCATTACAAATGTAAGTGAATGTGTACACATTTGCATTAATGAAAAGCATTTGTACTGCTTCATTTGGCTGTGCTGATTTGAATGCAAACAATTTTTGACAAGTGTTGAATTCAGGGGAGATTTCCTAACCCTTCTAATAGAGGTCAATGTAATTGCTTCCCAAAAGCTATGTAAGTATTTGAGAAGCATTTTCCAGCAATGCTCTAAATAGGTAGCTGCTGATAGACATCAAGAAATCTATCAAGTGTTTGCTGAAATGCTTTGCAACACTTGGTAAATGTATAAGGTGCTTGGTAAGCTCACTGGGGATTGACCTTGTTGACATAAATGCGACAGCTTGTATAAGAATATGTATACAGCCGTGGCCAAAAGTTTTGAGAATGACACAAATATTCATTTTAACAAAGTCTGCTGCTTCAGTGTTTTTAAATAATTTTGTCAGATGTTACTATGGTATACAGAAGTACAATTACAAGCATTTCATAAGTGTCAAAGGCTTTTATTGACAATTACATTAAGTTAATGCACAGAGTCAATATTTGCAGTGTTGACCCTTCTTTTTCAAGACCTCTGCAATTCACCCTGGCATGCTATCAATCAACTTTTGGGCCACATCCTAACTGATGGCAGCCCATTCTTGCATAATTCTTGCTTGGAGTTTGTCAGAATTTGTGGGGTTTTTTTTTGTTTACCCACCTCTTGACCAGTAGTTCTCAATGGGATTGACCACTTCAATACCTGGCACTTTCCCGCCTTCCTGCCCAAACCAATTTTCAGCTTTCAGAGCTGTCACTGTTTAAATGACAATTGCGCGGTCATGCTACGCTATACCCAAACAACATTTTTATAATTTTCTTCCCACAAATAGAGCTTTCTTTTGGTGGTATTTGATCACCTCTGCAGTTTTTTTTTTTTTTTTTTTAAACAAATAAAAAAAGACCGAAAATTTAGAAAAAAAAGTTTTTCTTTGTTTATGTTATAAAATTTTGTAAATAAGTATGTTTTCTCCTTCACTGATGAGGCAGCACTGCCGGGCACTGATAAGGTGGCACTGATGAGCACGGATGAGGTGGCACCAATGAGGTGGCACTGATGGGCACTGATGGGCACTGATGATGGGCACCGATAGGCGGCACTGATGGGCACTGATAGGTGACACTGATATGCACACTGATGGGCACTCATAGGTGACACAGATGGGCACTCATAGGTGGCACAGATGGGCACTCATAGGCGGCACAGATGGGCACTAAAAGGCGGCACTGATGGGTACTTATGGGTGGCACTGATGGGCACTGATAGGTGGGCAATAAGTGGCACTGATGGACACTGATAGATGGCACTGATTGGCATCAGTGATTAGGAGGCACTGGCAGGTATTGCTGGTAGGCACTGATTGGCATCATGTGTGGGCACATATTGCCACCCATGGCCACCAGGGATGTCATCCCTGGTGGTCATCAGTGGTGGCCATCCCTGATGGTCCTGGTGGTCCTGGGTTGGCATTCGAGGGGGGCTGCGCTGATAAACAATCAGCACATACCCCCCTGTCAGGAGAACCACCGATCGGCTCTCCTCTACTCGCGTCTATCAGATGCGAGTGAGGAAAAGCCGATAAACGGCTCTTCCTGTTTACATCGTGATCAACCGTGCGTGCCCCCAGGGGCGTGCAGCGGCTTGTTATCCTGACCACGTCATATGACGTCCGGTCAGGATATCGAGACCACTTTCCCGACGTCATTTTGCTATATGGTGAGTGGCAAGTGGTTAAGGTTTGCGGAGTTTCCTGACCATGGAACCAAAATTTTGATGTTTTGTTACCCAAGCCACTTAGTTATCACTTTTGCTTTATAGCAAGGTGCTCCATCATGCTGGAAAAGGCAATGTAAAATTGACAAGGGACACCAACTTAGTTGTATCTTTGTTCTTAAAAACTACGGGATAATGGTGTTGTAGTAACTTGCACAAATAAAAAAAAAAAAAAAGCATAATAATATTATTCTTGATATCACTAGAAAAAAAAAAGCCTTTGAAAATTTGTTTGCAATGACTCCATCAGTATCACCAGCAAAGCAGCCTCATTATTATCCCATTAAAGAAGAAGAGAATTGTGCGCTGCATTTGGAGATTTCATAATTTGCCACCTCAGGAATGTTAATTCTCTATTACAAAAGCTAGTTTACAAGACCGACCGCTTCTGCTTCCGAGAATGCGTGTTTGTACTTTGGACTTTTGTCCGACAGACTTGTGTACATATGATCGGAAAATCCAACAACACACATTTGTTGGCGGAAAATTTGAAGACATGCTAGTCAATTGTCCGATGGAGCATACACACGGTCGGTTTTTCCTCCAACAGCCTGACATCCAACATTTCCTGTTGGAAAAATTCCGATCATGTGTACGGGACTTTAGCATGAAACAGGACTGATGGTAGCACTCACCTTTTCTTCTCTGGACAAGGTTTTTTTATTTATCAGAGAAAATGACTTTACCCCAGTCCTGAGCAGTCCAATCCCTGTACCTTTTGCAGAATATCAGTCTGTCCCTGATGTTTTTCTTGGAGAGAAGTGGCTTCTTTGCTGCCCTTCTTGACACCAGGCCATCTCCCAAAAGTCTTCCCCTCACTGTGCGTGCAGATGCACCCACTCCTGCCTGCTCCCATTCCTGAGCAAGCTCTGCACTGGTGGTGGCCCGATCCAGCAGCTGAATCTACTGTAGGAGATGGTCCTAGCGCTTGCTGGACTTTCTTGGGCACCCTGAAGCCTTCTTCACAAAGGTAGTGGAAATGTTTTTTTATGGGTTTAAGTTAATTTTTATGACAAAGAGGGACTTTGCAATGAATTGCAATTCATCTGATAACGCTTCATAACATTCTGGAGTATATGCAAATTACCATCATAAAAACTGAGGCAGCAGACTTTGTGAAAATTAATATTTGTATCATTCTCAAAACGTTTGGCCACGGCTGCATATAAGGTATATGTATAGGATGTATACAAATGTATGTATAAGATGTATACAGAAAGCTTTACAAAATATATTTAAACAGCTTTCTCAAAGACCCTTAAAGTAGTATTTGGCTTCAGTTTAGATTGGCTTATTACAGATCATGGAAGATATCACTGTAACTTTAAAAACCTGCTATTATGCTTCAGCAACCCTTCAACAAGTTACAAGCAGTACAAAAGCTTAATGAAGGTCAGCTAGCAGCATATGACAGTAACAGTGAGCACTAAAAGAAGCCTGTACTGAGAGAAAATAGAGGCTGCCATTACTGATGCCACCATCTGAAAATGGGTATTCTCTGGTTTGTTATGGTGATCCTTTAACAGGATGGGTAATTAGTCAAATGATCAGACAGGGAGCAACTGTAACTTGCAGTTTACTAATCAGGTACAAAGTTGGAAGCAATAATGCAAAACTGGTTCAGAATAGTAAAAAGCATGCATACCCTGCAGAAAAATGAAAGATCCACAAACATGGGCTCTTTACAGCGATATCTCTGTGGTTCATTCAGGGTACCGTGATTGCATAGCATAGTCTCCATAAGACTGTAACAACAGAGTCAAACTGAGAATCAGTACTTCAGTAAAACAGTACAGAACACAAACATCTTGTCCAATTGTCCTTATAGACCGCATCCTCAAAGTGAAGTCCAGGATAGGTCTAGTAACAGAAACAGCTAGAGGGATCCAAGGACAAACCCCACCCCACTGGAACTGGAGTACTCTGGTATCAATGTGGGAGTGGCTTCCCTTGGCAGCTGGGTGTTTTTAAATAGCTACATGCCTGTCAGAGAGCTCACCTCGGTAGGCAGGGTGCTCGCGGTGGTGTGCGTCGGCGCACGCTGGCGCGTGCGTTCCTGTTGGTCCTGTTGTGCGCGCTCCTTGTGGCACTGGTATGCATCTTCCAGTCAGACATGGTGTGTGTGCCGGTGTGCGGGTGCGCGCGCGTGTGCGGGGGCGCGTGCCTGTGCGCGCATGCCGTTTGGCGCCAATCTGTCTATTTAAGCCGGCCTCACTCTCTGATCAGTGCTGCCTGATCAACAGCTCTGCCGTTCCTTGTACCTGTTTCCTGTGCCTGTAAACCAAGATCTCCTGACTACCCACCTTGTCTCCTGGACTCCTCTGAACTCTGCCTGCACCTGACCTCTGGCCTGTCTGACGATTCTTCTGCCTGCTCCGTTGTACCTCGTTGCCTGCCTGTTGCCGAACCCAGCCTGTCTCCTGACCACCCTGTTCAGTCTTGTTGCCTGTGTTTCAGCCTGCACCTTGCTGCTTAAGGATTGCTCATCCACCTGCATCTGGACTCCGTACTCCTGTGCTTCCTGTATACTCTACCAGGGGCCGCGAGTCAGACGCGCAAGAGAGCCTACCCTCTGCCCAAGCAGACACACCGGTCTGGTAAGTGAGAAGTCTGATAGTATCAGGCAGCCATGACCGAATCCGGGCAGGGGGCTTCCCCAATGGATGAACTCTGCAGACATTTGGCGGGGTTTAACCCAAGCGGTGAAAAGTCTACAAGAGGGCTATACAAGATTGGAGGAACATGTCCAGGCTCTGTCTGCACCCACCAGTCCCCAGGGGACTTCATCTGCAACTCCCGCACCCTCCGTAGTTATGCTCCCTCCAGAGCCCAAAGTACCCATACCTGAACGATTTTCCGGAGACCGTAGCAAATACCGCGCATTCCGAAATGCTTGTGGACTCTACTTCGCTTTTCAGCCCCGTACCTTCTCCCTAGAGGCTACTAAGGTGGGCTTTGTTATTTCCCTGCTGTCCGGTGAGCCTCAAACCTGGGCCCACCTGGAGCAGAAGGCTGATTCTTTGGAAAGTCTGCATGCCTTCTTCTTGGCAATGTCACAGCTCTATGAAGACCCTCAGCTAACCGCAACTGCCGAATGCCACGTTGCACTCCCTCCGTCAAGGCCGTAGAGCGGATGAAGACTATGCTGTTGAATTTAGGCGCTGTAGCTCTGACACGGCCTGGAATGACGCTGCCCTGCGCCATCAGTTCAGTTGTCCGACCCGCTCAAGGACGAGCTGGCACGAGTCGGAGTGCCCCAAACTCTGGAGGAGCTTATTAATCTTTCGATTCAGATCGACCGTCGTCTGAGAGAACGACGCACCGAAAGGTCTACCAGTACCTTTCGACCCACCTGGATGCTCCCACAAGTCCCCAGTCCTCCCAGTCGGCCCTCTGCTCCACCGACTTCTCCAGTCCTTGATGCTCCAGAACCCATGCAGTTTGGCCTGCTCCGTCCCTCCTTTACTCCCGAAGAGAAGTTACGCAGACGTGCTCATAATCTGTGTCCCTACTGTGGGGAATCAGGGCACTACGCAAGCGTCTGCCCCAACAAGACACATAAGTGTCATTCTTCTGCTCGTATGTGTGCAACTATCATGCCAAAACGTAGTACTCACCTTACCATCTCTGTCACTTTGCAGCTTCCAGGAAAGGCTATTCAGGTACCAGTCATCATTGATTCCGGAGCATGCAGCTGCTTCATCGACCTGGCCTTTGCGGCCCAGCATGACATACCACTTCGACCCAAGACCCAGGGTCTTGCTGTACACCTTGCAGATGGTTCCGTCCTCAGTTCCGGTCCTGTAGTTCAGGAGACTATTCTTCTAGTAGCTATCATGGATCCTCAGCACCAAGAACTCCTCTGTTTAGATGCCATCTCCTCACCTCTCTTTCCTATCATCCTTGGAATGCCGTGGCTACAAGCCCACAACCCCCGTATTAACTGGGCTTCAGGAAGAGTTGAGTTTCCCTCTGAGTACTGTCAACAGCACTGTCTGCAAGGAGCAACCAACGAGACTCCCCAACTTCTCTGCTTGCATCCCGATGCCGAATTACTCCAAGCTATCCCAGAACCCTACCGAGACTTCTCGGATGTTTTCAGCAAGAAAGGTGCAGAAGTCCTTCCCCCACACAGGCCCTATGACTGCCCCATAGAACTGTTACCCGGAACCGAGGTACCCTTCGGAAGGATCTTTCCGTTAACAGAACAGGAATTAGACACATTAAAGAAATATCTTGATGAAAACTTGGAAAAGAAGTTCATACGCCCGAACACATCCCCGGCTGGTGCCAGCATCTTCTTCGTAGAAAAGAAGGATCATTCTCTTCGACCATGTATTGATTATCGAGAGTTAAATAAGATAACGATTAAAAATCGATACCCGCTACCCCTGGTGCCTGAGCTATTCCAGAGGCTGGGAACTGCAACGAAAATTGGATCTTCGCGGAGCCTATAACCTAATCCGTATACGAGAGGGGGACGAGTGGAAGACCGCTTTCCGTACTCGTTTTGGGCATTTCGAGTATCTCGTTATGCCCTTCTGTCTTTGTAACGCCCCAGCAACATTCCAACATTTTGTTAATGACATCTTCCATGAATTTCTGGATCTTTACGTTATCGTTTACCTTGATGACATCCTAATTTTCTGCTCTTCATTGGCTGACCATCGCAGGCACGTCTGGAATGTCCTTGCTCAGGCAACACGGACTGTATGCTAAGCTTGATAAATGCGAGTTTGAACTCCAGTGCATTCAATTCCTGGGCCTCATCATTTTCATTCCATCAAGATGGACCCTCAAAAGGTGTCCGCCATCCTGAACTGGCCTGCACTCACAGATCCAACGCTTCACTGGATTTTCCAATTTTTATAGAAAATTAATCAAAGACTTCTCTAAAATTATCTCCCCCATTACGGAACTAACAAAGCAGGGAACTCGATTCTGCTGGACTCCCAGGGCACAATCAGCCTTTGAGAAATTAAAAGAACTATTCACATCGGCCTCCATTCTCAAACACCCTAACCCTGCCTTGCCATTTGTTTTGGAGGTCGATGCCTCAGAAATCGCAGTAGGGGCAGTACTCTCCCAACATCAAGGCCCCAAGGCCCTCCTATTCCCAATAGCTTTCTTCTCACGCAAACTCTCTGTGTCTGAAAGGAACTACGGCGTTGGATATCGGGAGCTTCTGGCCATCAAAATGGCTCTGGAGGAGTGGTGCTACCTTTTTGGAAGGTGCTGTACATCCCATTCTAGTTTACACTGACCACAAGAACTTGGAGTATCTGAGATCCGCCAAGAGACTAAGACCACGGCAAGCTAGATAGACACTCTTCTTTTCCTGCTTTCAATTCCACATCACTTACAGACCTGGCTCAAAAAATGTTAAACCGGACGCACTTTCCCGCATGTTCCATGACTCCAAAGAGACCGTTCCTCTGGACACTATCCTGCCTGCGGGAAATTTTTTACTCCTTCAAGGGGATTTGATCTCTAGAATAAGGCAAGCTTCTACAGGAATACCCCAACCTGCTGAGACTAGCCTAAGAGACAGCTTGCTATGGCACAAGGGCAAGATTATGGTCCCCAAGGACCTTAGGGTGCCGGTACTGGAGCTTTGCCATGACCACAAGCTGGCAGGTCATTTCGGGGCCCTGAAGACGGCCGAACTGGTACAGCGCCTTCTGGTGGCCACAATTAGCTGATGATTGTAAGAGTTACGTCAATTCCTGTCACACTTGTGCCCGAAGTAAAAGTAACCGGACAAGGGCCTGGGGCTTATTGACACCCTTACCCATCCCTGACAGACCCTGGAAAATGATCTCGATGGATTTCATTGTGGAACTCCCCCCATCCGAAGGCTTTTCTACCATCTTTGTCATAATAGATAGATTGTCCAAGATGGCACATTTTCTTCCAATGAAGGGCACACCCTCAGCCGTGGAAACGGCGAAGATATTTATCAAGGAGATCGTAAGATTACATGGGGTTCCTTCAAATATTGTCTCTGATCGAGGTGTCCAATTCACCTCCAGGTTTTGAAAAGCTCTGTGTGGTTCCCTTGAAATTTAACTGGCGTTCTCTTCGGCCTACCATCCCCAGACAAACGGTCAGACGGAAAGAACCAACCAGGCCTTGGAGCAATACCACCGTTGTTTCTCTGCCTTTTCCCAGAATGACTGGGTCTCTCTGTTGCTGGTTGCGGAATTCTCTTACAATAATTCTCTGCATTCAGCCATCAATCAAACACCATTCTTCGCCAACTATGGATTCCATCCCTCTTTTTTACCCAGTTCTATACCCGAATGTTCCATTCCTGCAGTGTCCGAAACAATGGAGTTCTTCTCTGCCAATAGCAAGCTTTTGCAAGAAACCATGGCCAAATCCCAGGCCTATTACAAAAAGATGTTCGACAAAAAGAGGCGTGGGGAACTTATCTTGGAACCTGGCAATCAAGTGTGGTTGTCCACAGCTAACTTAAAGATGGCTTGCCCCTCTAGGAAACCGGGGCCTAAATTTATGGGGCCCTTCCCGGTAAGGAGGAAGGTAAATGACATCACGTATGAACTCAACCTGCCTGATTCTTTTAGAATACACCCGGTTTTCCACGTGTCCTTGCTGAAACCGGTCGCTCCTTGATAACGAGGAGGAATTCGAAATCGAGGCAATTCTGGATTGCAGGAAAAGGCGCAATCAAATCCAATATCTCAGCAAATGGAAGGGGTATGGACCTGAGGACAATTCCTGGGAGCCTGAGAGTAACCTTCACGCTAAGGAACTGTTGCAAGCCTTTAAAAATTCCCATGCAACCAGACTGGCCCAGCTGGGCATCTGGAGGCTGCCCTTGAGGAGGGGGCACTGTCAGAGAGCTCACCTCGGTAGGCAGGGTGCTCGCGGTGGTGTGCGTCGGGGTGCATTGGTGCGCGCGTTCCTGTTGGTCCTGTTGCGCGCGCTCCTTGTGGCACTGGTATGCATCTTCCGGTCAGGCCTGGTGCGTGTGCTGGTGTGCGGGTGCGCGCGGCGTGTGCAGGGCACGTGCCTGTGCGTGCCGGTGCGCGCGCGCCGTTTGGCGCCAATCTGTCTATTTAAGCCGGCCTCACTCTCTGATCAGTGCTGCCTGATCAACAGCTCTGCCGTTCCTTGTACCTGTTTCCTGTGCCTGTAAACCAAGATTTCCTGACTACCCGGCTTGTCTCCTGGACTCCTCTGAACTCTGCCTGCACCTGACCTTTGGCCTGTGTGATGATTCTTCTGCCTGCTCCATTGTACCTCGTTGCCTGCCTGTTGCCGAACCCAGCCTGTCTCCTGACCACCCCGTTTAGTCTTGTTGCCTGTGTTTCAACCTGCAGTCTTGTTGCCTGTGTTTCAGCCTGCACCTTGCTGCTTAAGGATTGCTCATCCACCAGCATCTGGACTCAGTTACCAGGCTCCCATACCACTCGGTACTCCTGTGCTTCCTGTATACTCTACCAGGGGCTGCGAGTCGGACGCGTAAAAGAGCCTACCCTCTGCCCAAGCGGACTCACCGGTCTGGTAAGTGAGAAGTCTGATAAGGCCATTAGGCTCTTGTCCAGGTGCCCACACATTGGTTCTGACAGTAACCTCTCTGGCTAGTAACCAGCATGTACTGACACCTTGGTGCATCTGTGTGCAGCAAGTCCATGAGTATTGGTGCATGCCCAATCCCAGGAATGGTGCCAAGCTGTTTATTTAAAGGAGGCCCTGATATGTGTTAATTGCTGGATGTTCTTCTCTGACCTGTGTTCCTGTGCTCCTGCTCTTGTTATCTGACCTCTTGTTGCTTACCCGGCCTGCTCCTGACCTTGCTTTCTGGATTCTCAACTCTGACTATGCTCTGCTGTCTTCCTGGTACTGACCTCAGCCTGCTGCTTGACTACATTTCCTTTTTCCCTGGTGAATGACCCAGGCTTGGCTTCTGACCACGTCCTTGCCATCCATCAGTGCTGAACCTGGGTTGCCATCTGACCATGTCCTTGATCTTTATGAGTACCTTTACCTGCCCCTGACTGAGTGCCCAAGCATTATCCGTACTAAGCTTCTAAGGTCCAGTTTCTGGGACTCATCCTGTGGGCCTCCTTTCTCAGTCCCTCTTCTGGTGTGCTTCCATTGCTGCTGATTACAGTCCAAAGTCTACTGCTACTGGCACCCGTGCTACTTTACTTTAGGATTTGCTCCAGCCAGGGATTCTCTCCCTCCCTAACAAACCATACCCTTTACCCCCTCTAACTAATTGCTGCAAGAGCAGAATTAAAAATAAGCCAAATCCTTCTTTTATTTAAAAATCTGTGGTCATATGACAAGATGGTCCCAAGTCTTTTCTCTTTCTCACTGCGGAGAGGAAGGGTCTTTAGTGATGACTGTCAAGCAATAGTCATCACAAAGCAAAAGGGGTCCTCTGCGCTATCTCTAAAATGGTAAACAGGCTGCTTGCTGCTGGCACTGATTGTGTATTTACCAAAAATCAACCAATAATGCAAAAAAAAAAGAAAGTGCAGCGCAAACCACCATATAATAAACCAAAAATCATGAAACAACGCATGTGAATGATGATATACTGATAGATTGTGTATCAATAACCTAAATGAATAAAACATGTATATACAAACACATGAACTAAATAAATGCACGATATACCCAAAATAAGTATACCAGAATGAATCATAAATGCATATCATAGATCAGTGCATGCATAAATCCATAAAGCAAATGAGGAAAAGTCCATAAAAATGTCCATAAGAAACCCCATGAAGTGAACTGGAAATAAAGTGAAACTTGAACAATAATTCAGTGATCAATTCTGTGTCATCATAACAGAGGGTCCCACCATTATTCACTCCCCGCTCTCATCTGGAGATGTGGACCTATTTGGTAATCCTGAATCAATCAGCGCATTTCACTGAAGGGTAAATGGAGCAGTTATCACCAGCCACTAAATAAGCAGACACATCAGCAATGATCCACAAGCTTCTTTCATAGAGCAAGGGGCATAACCAGGCTCATCCACTTAATGCCAAGAGAAAACTCCACATAGTGTAATAGTCAAATGAGGGTTACACAAAATAAAACTACTCACAAAAAAGTGCACCAAGAAAGCAATGCACAACTTCAAGCGCTAAATGACAATCAATCACATATAGTATAAAATGCCTCAGACTCCCACTTCCATAAACCAGCTCAGGCTCCCTGGAAGGTGCAATGGTGTCATTATGCTCCTCGACTTGTTTCACCACACCCACGTGGCTACTTCAGAAGAGAGCAACTGACATAAACCACAACTCAACCCTCAACAACAAGGATAGGAGGTGGCGTTGTGGGCATTGGACCATCCAATGGGGATGCGAAGACCTCAATTGGCCAAAACACAGCCACTGTAAAAAATGATAAAATATCCTTTAACTACAATAATAGCTACAAAACTTAACCAAAATTTAGCTTAGAATCCCTGGGGTGTGTGCATACCCAGACTCCCCACAAACATGGGACAATCATACACCTCATCTGCTCAGGACTCCAACACCATACCTAACTACAACCCCAATCAAAACACATCAGACAACTACCTGGCACAGATACATACCCTCCACATCCCCCCACCAAAAGAACAACAAAAAAAACATCCATATCACCACTCTCACACATCATATCCTATTAAAACTCACACAATATGCTCCATCCCAATCCCAACCACATCACATAAAACAAACCCATCAAAATGACCAACCAAACGAACACAACAACCACCTCCAAAACCACACACCTCCGCAATCCCAACACATCAGTTGTTCTCTTGAACTTCAGCAAATAATACAAGTTTGGCCCTTAATTTCTTTGGTGGTAAGCCTTCAAAACCTTTATGATGATACGTGACTTTAATGATGTAATTAATTCTAATATAATATGTTGTCAAACGATTTTTCAGATGCTTTCATGGCTTTCCTGATGAAGCAGCAGGGAGCTCTGAAATGCGTTGGATTCAACCACTGAAATCTATGTGCATCAATCCCTTTTAGTAATGCAACACCTGTCTGCTGTTTTATCACAGGGATAGAGAGGGTAAAAAAGGGGGAGGGGTAGGCCTATATATCAAGAATAATGTGCAAGTGAATATGAGAGATGACACCACTAAGGGAGCTAGGGAGGAGGTGGAATCCTTATAGGTAGAGCTCTAAAGGGAAGAAGCTAAGGGGAAAATATTACTGGGAGTATGTTATAGGCCCCCTAACCTGAAGGAGGAGGGGGAGATGGACCTCCTATAACAAGTTGGATTAGCAGCAAGGATGGTAAGTGTTATCATAATGTGGGATTTTACTCATCCAGACATAGACTGGGCGGAGGGAACCACGCATTCGTCTAAGGCTCGCCAGTTTCTAAATGTCTTGCAGGACAATTTCATGGTTCAGATAGTTGGTTCAGATAGTAGACGCACCAACTAGAATTAAACTAGATTACTAACAATACAGACCTGATCACGGATGTGGAAATACGGGACAATTTAGGAATCAGCGATCACAGGTCAATTGACATCAGTATAAATCACACAAATAGGAAAACATAAGGGGAATACAAAGACACTGAATTTCAAAAGAGCCAACTTCCCTAAACTACGAACCTTGCTAGAAGACATGAATTGGGATAAAATCTTAGGAACAAAGAACACAGAGGAGAGATGGGTTTGCTTTAAGAGCATATTAAAGAAGGGCATTAGCCAATGCATCCCACTGGGTAATAAATTTAAAAGAGCGAACAAAAGTCCTAGATGGCTTAACTCCAGTGTAAAAATGCATTTAAAAGCAAAGGAGAAGGCCTTCAAAAAATACAAGGTTGAAGGATCATCAACAGCATTCAGACTTTATAAAGAATGCACCAATAAATGTAAGGGTGCAATTAGGGCGGCTAAGATAGAACACGAAAGACACATAGCGGAGGAGAGCAAAAAAAATCCCAAGAAATTCTTTAAGTATTTAAACAGTAAAAAAGGGAAGACCATATTGGCCCCATAAAGAATGAGGAAGGACATCTGGTTACAAAGGATGGGGAGATGGCAAAGGTATTGAATTTATTCTTCTCCTCGGTCATCATGAGGGAATCGGAGGGCTTCAGTAACCAAAACTGCAGTGTTTATCCTTATGACACATCACAGGAAGCATCCCCATGGTTAACAGAGGACAGAATTAAAATTAGACTGGGAAACTTAACATTAAAAAATCACCAGGACCAGATGGCTTGCATCTGAGGGTACTTAGGGAACTCAGTCAAGTAGTTCCCAGACCATTGTTCATAATTTTTACTGACAGTCTACTGACTGGAATGGTACCAGGTGATTGGAGAAAAGCCAATTTAGCACCAATATTTAAAAAGGGCCCAAAATACATCCCTGGGAATTACAGACCAGTTAGCCTAACATCAATAGTATGCAAGCTCTTGGAGAGGATGATAAGAGAATATATACAAGATTTTAGTAATGAGAACATTATCGATAGCAGTAATCAGCATGGATTC
Source organism: Aquarana catesbeiana (assembly GCF_042186555.1). NCBI lineage: Eukaryota > Metazoa > Chordata > Amphibia > Anura > Ranidae > Aquarana > Aquarana catesbeiana. The sequence goes on from NC_133326.1 coordinate 258,814,308, forward strand.
ATGAAGAATTGTTCTTGCCAAACCAATCTATTAACCTTCTATGTGAAGGTGAGTTGCCATCTAGATAAAGGAAAGCCCGTAGACATGGTGTATCTGGATTTTGCAAAAGCATTTGACACAGTTCCCCATAAACGTTTATTGTACAAAATAAGGTCCGTTGGCATGAACCATAGGGTGAGTACATGGATTGAAAACTGGCTACAAGGGCAAGTTCAGAGGGTGGTGATAAATGGGGAGTACTCGGAATGGTCAGAGGTGGGTAGTGGGGTCCCCCAGGGTTCTGTGCTGGGATCAATCCTATTTATTTTGTTCATAAACGACCTGGAGGATGGGGTAAACAGCTCAATCTCTGTATTTGCAGATGATACTAAGCTAAGTAGGGCAATAACTTCTCCGCAGGATGTGGAAACTTTGCAAAAAGATCTGAATAAATGAATGGGGTGGGCAACTACTGAATCTCGAATTGTGTCGAATGCATTCTTATATGCGCTATAATTTCATTTGTATTCGTTAAAATTCGATATTTATGTATGTATATATATTTGTGATAATGATTCGTAGTTTGGAAAGTCGTTTGTTTATTGAATCTTTTAACATCACACAATCACAATATCTCTTCTCCTCTGCTCAAATACAATACAACACCCTTCTCACTCAGTTCTCAGGAATGCACTTTGCCAGTAATCCAACCTCCAGCACAAAATTAATCAACTGATTGGACTGTAAGATTTACTTTGAGTTGACCTTTTGTTTCATTAGACATTAACTAATTACCAAATCATGTTGAATTCATTCGTTATATCCGCTATAATTTCTTTCGTATTAGTTGAAATTCGTTATTTTTTTATTCGGACAATCGGATGCATCTGAATGTCCGAAAGATGCAAAATTCATCCAAATTTCGATTCGTTACGAAACGGATTGCACAAGCCTATTACAGAGTTATTTGACCGCCTCAAGGGAGCACCGGTTTTCACTAAGCTTGATCTGAGAGGGGCTTACAATCTTGTGAGGATTAAGGAGGGTGACGAGTGGAAAACTGCATTTAATACCAGAACAGGCCATTATGAGTATCTCGTAATGCCTTTTGGCTTTGTAACGTCCTGGTAGTTTTCCAGGAATTTATTGATGATGTCCTCCGAGATTTGTTGCAGTTATGTGTGGTGGTTTATCTCAATGATATCCTCATATTTTCCAAGTCCCTGGAGAGCCACCACACAGATGTCTGTCATGTGCTTCAGAAATTAAGAGTGAACAAGCTCTATTGTAAACTGGAGAAATGTGAGTTCCATCTGGAACAGGTTAAGTTCCTGGGCTATGACATTTCCACTGGTGGTTTTTCGATGGACCCAGAGACATTTTCGGCAGTCCTACAGTGGCCTCGACCCATGGGGTTATGTCCTCTGCAGTGTTTCCTGGGTTTTGCCAACTATTATCGGAAGTTTATTCGTAACGTCTCGTCTCTGGTCAAGCCCCTGACCGATATGACCAGAAAGAAAGGTAACCCACAGAGTTGGTTTCCGGAGTCCATTAAGGCCTTTGAAAGTCTCAAAGCTGCCTTTGTTTCTGCCCCTGTGTTGGCACATCCTGATCCTACGTTACCTTTTATCCTTGAGGTTGATGCTTCTGAGACTGGTGTTGGCGCCCTTCTGTCTCAACATCCTACCTCTGAGAGTGCTATGCATCCTTGTGGCTACTTTTCCAAGAAATTGTCACCTGCTGAGTGCAATTACGAGATTGGTGACAGAGAGCTGTTGGCAATCATTTTAGCCCTGAAAGAATGGAGAAATCTCCTCGAAGGTACCACTATGCCGGTTCTCATTCTTACTGACCATAAGAATCTCACATTCTTGTCTGAGGCTAAACGCCTCTCTCCCAGAAGGGCGCGATGGGCTCTTTTCTTGTCAAGTTTCAATTACATTGTCTCATTCTTACCCAGTACTAAGAATGTAAGGGCTGACGACTTGTCACAACAATTTTCCTCCACTTCCAAGTTGGAGTCGGTTCCGGTTCCTATGATTCCTCCTGATCGTATTCTGGCTACGGTTCGCACCAGTCTTACTTCTCCTTTGGGTGACAAAATTCTTGCTGCTCAGGTCAAATCTCCTCCTGAGAAACCTTGTGACCACTGCTTTGTCCCAGAGTGTCTCCATACTGCCGTGCTCCAGACTTACCATTCTCCCAAGGCAGCTGGCCACCCTGGTAAGAATCAACTCATTTGGGCCATTTCCCAACAATTCTGGTGGCCTAGTCTACGTGCTGATGTAACTGACTTCGTAGCTGCCTGTTCCGTGTGTGCTCAGAGTAATGCCCCGTACACACGGTCGGATTTTCCGATGGACATTGTCTGATCGGAGCGTGTTGTCGGAAATTCCGACCGTGTGTGGGCTCCATCGGACATTTTCCATCGGATTTTCCGACACACAAGGTTGGAGAGCAGGAGATAAAATTTTCCGACAACAAAATCCGATCGCGTCAATTCCGACCGTGTGTGGCCTGTTCCGACGCACAAAGTGCCACGCATGCTCAGAAGAAATTCCGACACGGGACAGCTCGTTCTGGTAAACTTAGCGTTCGCAATGGATACAGCATTTTCGTCACGCTGCAATGTTAAAAATGGTTTAATACAGCGCACTCTCTTCTTCTTTATAATGTGACAAGAATTAAGTAGTTTTGCTGCTCATATTCACACACACTTCTCACAAAGTTTGATTTGTGTTTTTTTAGTGGGATTCCCTGAATATATTGTTATTAGTTGTCACATCTGACAGTTTTAAATTTTTTATTTTTTTTTTTTATTTAGGATTTTAAGCCTTTTTTTTTCTTTAATGTTTGGATTTTTCAAAGGCTGATCTTTGTTCAATGTTATTTTTATTTTTACTCCAGAATATTTTTGTGTGTGTTTTGTGTGTCAAGTTACCCCAACACCATTGATATCTTTTATTATTTAATCTCCAGGAGATTGTTTGGTGTTGGTGTCCCTTGTTCATTTCACATTGTATATTTGAAATGTACCTGAATCCTCACAAACCAACTGTCATTTTTGAAGTAAAACACACATAGGAGAGTATAATTCAAAACAAAAATCCTTTATTAAGGGATCAGAACCAAACAAAGAGGAAGGCAACACTGGATCAACAGGAGAAATTAGCGAAGCCTGGGACCCCCACGGCAGACATCAATTCTTCAACATCAAAATTGGTGGCCTGAGAAGTCCATATCTAAGGGAGGGCAGTCTGGTCCGGGATTCGCAGAGACTTGGATAGCAGCAGATGACATCTGTGTCCCCAGGCTGTGGTACCACAAGAGGCTGCATCTTTTGGCCGACCAGACTGGATCCAGGGTCCTCACTTTCTGGTCTTCCTTTCACGCTTCCTTCCCTCCCTTGCAGGAGGAGGAGGAGGACCATCCCAAAGATGTGTGTGAGGTGTAATTTGGCCCCTCATACCTTTCTCCAGAGCCTCCGATATGAGGGCCTCACACAAGACTTTTTGGCCCTCCTCCATCCTCTGCATTTTATATGCTATGAAGGCAGGAATGTTCTTCTGCCTGGTGTGTGGTGCTCCCAGGACCTCTGTAGCCCTCCAAAAGAATGCTATAGCCGCCTCCTCTAGGGTACTCCTCCTACTGCCACTTTCTGTTTTCAGGGGGGGTGGAGGGACCTTGATATCAGCCAGCCGGCTCGGCCCAGCCACCTCCTGGCTGAGACTTCCCTGTGTATGAAAAAGGGACATGGTTTTAGTTTTTGCTTCATCAATCACAATCCTAAATTAGTACTCCCAACTAACATCTAGTTAACATCATTGATTGTACAAGCAGAAATATTTAGAGGAATGCTATACCTGGCTCAATCTGGGCTCCTCCACATGTGGCCTGGAAGGCCCAGGTTGGGCGTCAGAAGCCTCAGCCGGGGGGGGAGGAAGCGTGGAAGGAAGACTGGAGAGGGATGGCCTGGGTTCAGTCTGGCCTGCCAGAAAGTGCAGCCTGTCGTAGTACAACATCCTGGGAACATAGATGTCATCTGCTGCTCCGGATCTCTGTGAATCCAGGACTTTCTTGCGCTCCCTCAGATATGTGCTCCTCAGGCCACCAATGAAAATCTTTAAATAGGTGATGTCTGGCGTGGGAATCACCTGCTTCACAATTTCACACAATTGCTCCAGTGCTGCCTTCCTCTTTGCTTGGTTCTTGTAATGGGGGTGGGTAATCTCCCACAGACAGGGCAGCTCACTTAGCATATCTATGAATACTGACATGAAGTCATTGTCTTTCATTAACATATCCATGTTCACTGCAAGACACAACACAAGACAAAGCCTAATGTCACACAAAACTCTCCTAATCTTGTTACAATATAGGCCTCAATCTAGAAGCAGTATAGGCACAAGTTTGTCTCTTACCTTCGTTCTTACGATCGGCGCGTCCAATGCTCCTTCCTCCGCTCACAGATCGTACGTAATACGCACGCGTGTTACGCTTTATACACACTGCGCATGCGTGTAACTCCGCCCGCCCCTGACGTTCTTTCTAGTGTATTCCCCGTCCCTTTTCGTTCGGCACAGTGGGGGAAGAGCATAATGGCAGAGTTACAACAGGTGCGTGATAATAATAATTCTAACAACGAGGAGGAGGAGGAGGAAAGCCCGGATCCAGGCACGTCCCGATCCAGAAGGAGACGTTTTAAGGCCACAAATATGTCGTTTGGGGAGATGTTGGAGATGGTCGACATCATGAGGAAGTCCGACTATGAAGGAAAATATGGGCCTTACCCCAACCCGAACATCCGAAAGGCCAAGATCATGGCGAAAGTGGTCAGGAGTCTTGAGAGGAATTTCGAGGTACGAAGATCTAAAGATCAGCTCAGGAAGCGGTGGTCGGACCTGAAGTTGAGAGAGCCAGAGCAGTACCGAAAGATCCGGAGAGTGCTGCAAAAAAGTAAGTAGTTGTGCTGTGTTCCTATTCTTTCTGTCTTTATTCCGTTCGTTCTGCTCCATGTGCTTTTATTAATTGTAACGTTTAAAAAGGTCAACTTTAATGTGTGTAAAGAGAGGACACTGAGCAGCTGTTTTCACATCTGGACACTGGAGCACTAGTGTGGGACCCCAGAACACCCTTTTTATTAGGGGGGGCACACAGGTGCTCCAGTGTATACTATAGGGGGGACTACATCTGTGAAGCTGTACAAAACAGGTAAAGTAGTGCAGCTTGACAAAGGACACTAAAAAATATACATCTTGGAACTCGGCTAAAATAGACAATTGTACCCCACTTCCAAGCAATGTTTCCTATTTCTAGTTCTGCCATCAAATATCTGTGTGCTAAGTATACCATTTTTGTTTTACATAGGGGAGAAAAGACTCGGAGGACACCCCTCATCCCAGGAGACCAGAGCCCCCCCCCCCTCTGGAAGAAGGGGAAATACCAACCCAAGAAGCTGAGCAGGAGGAAGAAGAAGATGTGGTGGAGATTGGCACCACAACAGGTGAGTGTCTGCGACCACAGGCTCAGGTAAAAGAGATGGATGGTGGCAGATTTTTGAGACCTTTTTTTTTGTTCTTTATCTCTTTTTAGGTGATCGTGATCCAGAACGCTTTACATCTGAAAGTGCCCAGATACTCATCGGGGAGATTATGGGGTGTAATCTCCAATTGCAAAACATCCAGCAACAAATCACTGATGTTATTAAAAAAAATAATAACATCATGTTTTGGGGCGAATTTAAACCCCACAAAATCACCGGTTTTATCTTACGAAAATTTTTACAATGTTTAGAAAAGCCAAATTTGGAGGATGCACACAGTGTGCCAACATGTGCTATCTGCCATCACGGGAGATCAATGGACGCGTTTTGGGGGTGCAACCCCTTCCTCAATTATAAAGTCGCATTGAGGAAGGGCTTGCTCCCCCAAAACACGTCCCTTGATCCCCCCTGATGGCAGATAGCACATGTTGACATTCGTAAATTTGTGTGCATCTTCCAAATTTGGCTTTTCCAGGGGTGATTTCCCCCCATCTGAACGCTATATCAAACACAGTTCCTAAATACTCATGTCTGATATAGCCTTCAGGTTTTACCATATGTGAACTTTGTAAGTTCAAGTTTTTTGGCTTTCTTGTTGGTTTTACACAGGCCTGTTTTATCTGAAATAGATATTTCGATTTTGGAGAATGCTACTGCAAACATTGTTATACAACAAACATGTTGGTTTGTTTTAAAAACCTTTGGTAAATGCACATGTGATTGTGCAGGTATTAAAAAGTGCCTTACTCAAGAATGTGTGGATTATTGTCTCAACACTACAACACTTTTGGGGTGATGTAATTGCTGTTTTATGCAAAAATGGGGGTTATTTCCTAAGGGCAAATACACTTTGCACTACAAGTGCAGGTTCAGTGCAGTTGCAAGTGCAGTTGTAGTGAAATGTGTTTTTGCATTTAGGAAGTACCAGCCAACACTGTTTTTTATAAGGTTACCCAATCACGACATTTTCTGCACTCAACACATTTCTGTCAGGGTCAGCTAAAACAAACACAAGCAGTAAATGTCCACAAAGAATTTCTTTTGGTTGTTTTTTATTTGAAAAAGGTGTCACAGATTGTCTGGCATATTGATAGCCCCCCTACCCGCAAAGAACTCCAGGTAGCGTAACCGGACATCACGGGCATTCAGGGAGGGCAAGCCAGGACGGCCACTTTCAAGCGCCGTCAGTGTTGATGGATTAGGGATTCCGGCCTCAGGCCCAACTGAGCCAGCATAGTTGGCTGAATGTTTTCTTAAAAAATTATAGAGAACACAGCAGGCAAGTATTATATGGTTCAGTTTATACTCCGCCATATGGATGGGTGTCAGAAATAATCGGAACCGGCTGGCCAGGATTCCAAATGTGTTCTCCACCACTCTTCGGGCTCTGGCCAGCCGGTAATTAAAAACCCTCTGTTCCGGGGTGAGGGTCCTCATCGGGAATGGCCGCATCAGGTGGTCCCCCAGCGCAAATGCTTCATCAGCAACGAACACAAATGGGAGACCTTCAACATTGTCCTCTGGAGGTGGCAAGTCCAAGCTGCCATTCTGGAGACGCCTGTAGAACTCCGTCTGGGCGATCACTCCACCATCGGACATCCGGCCATTCTTCCCCACGTCCACATACAAGAACTCGTAATTAGCCGACACCACCGCCAACATCACTATACTATTAAACCCTTTGTAATTATAATAGTACGACCCTGAGTTGGGTGGTGGGACGATGTGGACGTGTTTCCCATCAATTGCCCCTCCGCAGTTGGGAAAGTCCCACCGCTGGGCAAAGTGGGAGGCCACAGTCTGCCATTCCTGTGGCGTTGAAGGAAACTGTTGAGGAAAAAACAAGAAACAGTACTATTTTTTCTAAGATACATGGCAAGCTGATTATACACAAACATTATGGGGCAACCTCCAGATAGCATTTACTAAGGGGAATTTAACAAGGCCAAAGTATAAGGTACACCTATCATATTCCCCCTCCCCCCCTCTCATGGGCCATTTCTAACATTATAGGGGGGGAACTCTTGGACAGGTAACCCTCTTCACTTCATTGAGAGATGAATGCCTAAATACCGGGTATTACTTGTAACAGACCCTCCTTAGTTACACTATTGGCAGCCCACTGGACAGGTAAGAAGTGTCAGAATACAAAGATAGAAATACACACTGTACACATTTGAGCACATTTGGACATTCTGCTATTACCTATCAAGATAATAATAGAATAACAAAACTTTAAACAGTACCATTGGAAAGTATACAGGCAGGCCCTTGCACTACATGCTTTGGGGAATTCATCCATACATCTGACCAGTAAAGAGGTGAGTATAGTGTGTATGGGTTTGGCAAAGTCAGCAGATAGATGATTGAGGATAGAGAATTGGGATCAGCTGACTTAGCAGTTGGGGGAGGGAGGGTAAAAAAAAATTGGGGGACACCACAAAAAAAAGCCTCTGGCACTCTGCCTGAATTGAAATAAAAAATCATATTTCCAAACATTTTAGGGGGTGTTTGGGGTAAAGCACTACTATAGAGCTGATAAAATACATTGTTAAGTGACTACATGAAGTGAATATAGGGCAGGAGACACCATGCTGGGGAGGTTATTGAAGGGCAAATATGTATGAAGGACATAAAATAATAATTACATAAAAATCCAGCATGCATGAGAACAAAGGGGACATTCACAGCATATTACATGGTAATTAGGGAATGAGGAAAGAAATACAATATATTATCAAACATTAAATACAATAAAATGTGAGATAAAAGGATAAAAATCTTACCTTCATATACTCCTTCTGCAGGACCTGTATGATGGCAGAACAGGTCTCTGGGATAATGATCCCCAGAGCCTGGGGGGAGATGCCTGTCGAGAACTTGAGGTCCTGCAGGCTTCTCCCTGTGGCCAAATACCGCAAGGTAGCGACCAACCTCTGCTCCGGAGTGATGGCTTGCCTCATGCAGGTATCCTGCCTGCTGATATAGGGGGTCAGCGAAGCCAACAAACAGTGAAACACGGGGTCCGTCATCCTGAGAAAGTTCCTGAAATCATCAGGATTATTCTCACGGATCTCACGGAGCAAAGGCATATGAGAGAACTGGTCACGCTGAAGCAACCAATTCTTGGTCCATGAACTCCTCCCCACCCTGTTCATGGACTGGACTTGTGTCAAGGTCAGGGCCCCAACACCAAGCCCCCGCACAGCACGAACTCTACGAGGAGTACGCATACGAAACATGGCTAGAAAACGGTCGGCTGCTCAGAACGAAGTAACAGAACGCACTGAAGAACAGCAAGGCCTGTGAAGAGCGACCTGAAAACCAGTAACGAACGAACAAGAATACAATGACTACTTAAAGTCACGCGGAACTTGCTTGCACGCACTGAAGAGCAGATACAAACCCACAAGCACAAACTGAACGGCAGAAAACGATCTGAAAGCCACGAGTCTGAAAAAGCGCGAATCGTCTCTCACCAAACTTTTACTAACACGAGATTAGCAAAAGGAGCCCAAAGGGTGCCACGCTTGGTTCTGAACCGGCCTATTCTAGTCTCGTCGTACGAGGTGTACGTCACCGCGTTGTTGGCGATCGGAAATTCCGACAACTTTGTGCGACCGTGTGTAGGCAAAACAAGTTTGAGCCAACATCCGTCGGAAAAAATCCTAGGATTTTGTTGTCGGAATGTCCGAACAAAGTCCGACCGTGTGTACGGGGTATAAGACTCCACGACACCTTCCAGTGGGCCTATTACAACCCATACCCAGTGGTGAGAGGCCCTGGACCCACCTGTCTATGGATTTCATTGTGGAGTTGCCCAACTCCCAAGGCAACACAGTTATCCTTATGGTGGTTGACTGGTTCTCAAGGATGTGTCATTGTATTCCGCTTAAGAAGTTGCCCACTTCTAAGGAACTGGCTTCCATTTTTGCTCGGGAGATCTTTCGCTTACATGGGCTACTCAAGGTGATTGTCTCAGACAGGGGCAGTCAGTTTGTGTACCAGTTCTGCCGAGCCTTTTGTGCACAGCTGGGAATTCAGCTTGCTTTCTCCTCTGCGTATCACCCGCAGTCTAATGGGGCCGCAGAACGAGCCAATCAGTCCTTGGAGCAATTACTACGTTGCTATATTTCTGACCATCACAACAACTGGTCAGACCTATTACTATGGGCAGAGTTTGCTCACAACAGTGCCTTGAATTCTGCTTCCTGATTGTCTCCGTTTATGGCGAATTATGGTTTCCAACCTCCCATGTTGCCTTACTCGTTTGTTCCGCAGAGTATTCCTGCGCTAGAGGAGCATCTCCGTGGTCCTCACCCATACAGATTGAGAACCATGAGGAGTATGAGGTACAATCCATTGTTGACTCCCATAGGTTCCATGGGCGCATACAGTACCTGGTGCATTGGAAGGGGTACGGTCCAGGGGAACGCTCCTGGGTCTCATCCTCGGACGTACATGCTCCTGCCCTCCTCCGTAATTTCTATAGATGTTTTCCCCTCAAGCCCAGTGGTCCTCCGAGGGGGAGGGGTCTTTGAGGAGGGGGGTACTGTCAGGGCTGGCTCAGCCCTTCCTTCTCTGAGCTGCCTGCTCAGCTGTCAGCTAATTGCCAGCTCTCATCTCTCTCCAGAATTAACCAGCTGTTGTAGATCTGCTCGTCAGTCCCACCTACTTAAAGATCTCCAGCTCACTTCATTCCTGCCTTCGCCTTGATCACATCACAAGAAACCATCTCCTGCAGTCCTGTTTAAAGACTGGCTTTGCTGACATCCCTTCTGGCTCTTTATCCTGCTTGCTGTTCCTCTACTTGGATCCCTGACTTCAGGCCTGGCTTAATAAGGAGACATGAAATACATTTGAGATGCATGTTAGAAGAAAGGTCTAATGCGTAAGCCACTGGGTTAATCCTGCGAAGAATACGCAAAGTCCCAATAAACTACATGCCCTCCCTACTCCACTGACTGTGCTTTCTGGCACACACACTACACTATTTATACAGGGACTGTTGAAGGAGGGTTCACTGCTGAGCTCTGATGAAGAAGGGACGTGCCCTTCGAAACGCGTCAGCTAGTAGTGAAGCTTTTATGTTCCTCTAAGACCTTTGGAAGGCTTCGCTCATCATCACTACCACTTGCTGCTTGTTGTTGCTCGAGTTTTATGGCACCAGATTTTACTACTGCTTGTGAGTAATTTCTTTTATTATTATTTTATTCAATAAATGTTTTACAAAAGATAATGCACATGGCCGGTGCGCTCCTCTCTCTTTTTATTTCTAAGTCCCAATAAACCAAGGTGCGAACTTCAGAGAGGGAACACAAAGTCAGAGGTTGCGAGATGACAGCAAGACCCTGTCCCCAACCTGGTAGGAAGATGCAGGCAGGTGTCTGCGGTCAGCATGGAGTCTGTACCTATCATTAGCATGTCGCAAAGCCTCCTGGACTTGTGCCCAAGTGGAACGAAGACCATGGAGATGTTCCTCTAAGGCAGGAATACTCTGCGGAACAAATGAGTCAGGCAACATGGAAGGTTGGAAACCATAGTTCACCATAAACAGGGACAATCGGGAAGCAGAATTCAAGGCACTATTGTGAGCAAACTCCTCCCACGGTAAGAGGTCTGACCAGTTGTTATGATGGTCAGAAATATAGCAATGTAGGAATTGCTCCAAGGACCGATTGGCTCGTTCTGCGGCCCCATTAGACTGTGGGTGATACGCAGAGAAGAAAGCAAGCTGAATTCCCAACTGTGCACA